>NC_142799.1:67267685-67503012 GCF_049724085.1 Artemia sp. Qi Xiang Cuo | reverse complement strand
TTATTATATCTTTTCAGAACAAATTATTATTTTAGGGAATTATTTTGGTGAAACAGTTAGAGACATTTTAAGAGATGATTTTCGAAGAGGACTTGAGGGTGAAACTCTGTGGTCGTTATAATACACAAGTTCCATTTGAACAGTGTTGTGAGGTCCCCTTACCGTAACCCCAAAGGGCTCCGATCCCCCACCCCAACCCCGAAAGAACCCCCCCGGTCCTCAAAGGTTCTCTTTCTGAGGGGGGATGGCGATGGTAATTATTTAGTTTAAGAAATTAGTTTACGAATAGAAAAATGCCGCACGACAGATGAGGCTGTTGTGTTTTTCTGAACTTGTGTTTTTTTTTTCTGAAATTTCCATGGGCGGAGGGGTTAAGTTTTTAGTTTAAAAAATAGTTTACGAGTAGAAAAATACGTCACTAAATATAAGGCTATTGTGTTTTTATGAACTTTCTGAGAGAGGTGGGGGGTAACTTTTTAGTTTAAAAATTAGTTTACGAGTAGAAAAATGCTTCACTACAGATAAGGCTATTATGTTTTTCTGAACTTTCTGAGGGTGAGGGGGGTCACTATTTAGTTTAATAAATTAGTTTTCGATTAGAAAAATGCTTCACTACAGATAAGGCTATTGTGTTTTTTTTCTGAACTTTCTGAGGGAGGTGGGGGTAACTATTTAGTTCAAGAAATTAGTTTACGAGTAGAAAAATGCTTCACTACAAATAAGGCTATTGTGTTTTACTGAACTTTCTGAGAGAGGTGGGTGGTAACTTTTTAGTTTAAAAATTAGTTGACGAGTAGAAGAATGCTTCACTACAGATAAGGCTATTGTGTTTTTCTGAACGTTCTGAGGGAGGAGGGGGTAACTATTTAGTTTAAGAAATTAGTTTAAGAGTAGAAAAATGTTTCTCTACAGATAAGGCTATTGTGTTTTTCTGAACTTTCTGAGGGAGGAGGGCGATGGTAACTATTTAGTTTAAGAAATTAGTTTATGAGTAGAAAAATGCTTCACGTATTTTTACGCGAAAACAACTTCAACCGTGCCCAGCCCCCCGCGATCAGAAATTAACTTATAAAAAAGTTTCTTCAACTGAAAGTACGGAGCTACATCAAAACTTAAATACGGACAGAAAATAGATTTTTACGTGAAAACAACTTCAACCGTGCCCAACTCCCCGCGATCATAAATTAAATTATAAAAAAAGTTTCTTCAACTGTAAGTAAGGAGCAACATCAAAACTTAAAAACGGACAGAAAATAAAGGTTGTTTCCAAAAGATTTAGTATTCATTAACGTTAGTGTTGTCAATCAAAAGCTATGAGTTTGAGAAAATTGCCTGATTATCGAAAAAAATGGAGAAATACCCTCCAAAAGTCGACAGGAATGGGATTGTCTTGGGGGGGGGGGGGAATTTTCCATGGAAGAGGGGGAGAGTATTTTTATGTGAAAACAATTTCAACCGTGCCCAGCTCCCCGCGATCAGAAATTAAATTATAAAAAAAAAGTTTTTTCAAGTGAAAGTAAGGAGCAACCTCAAAATTTAAAAACGGACAGAAAATTGATTTTTACGTGAAAACAACTTCAACTGTGCCCAACCCCCCGATATCAGAAATTAAATTATAAAAAAGTTTCTTCACCTCTTGAATACACAATACCGAAATTTCATTCAACTTTCATGTAAGAAAATTATGAAAATACAATTCTCTAGTTCAAATGTGGAACTTAAGTCCAGTTTTGGATACTCATAATGATTAGGACTGATGATTCTAATTCAATATTTTTTTTTATAAGAACATACTTTTTTTTTAAACTTAGAAATTATTCAACTTTATTTTTTTATTTTTTTATTTTTATATTTTTTTTTGTATGTATTTTAAAATGACAAACAATGCTTACGGTTCTAACAATTGTACTCTAAGATTTCTAAGAGACACGATGCGGCTTTACCACTGGTACTCTATGGGCGGTTATCTACACTACCTAGTTTATTGCATGCATTAAATTAGTATTTTTTACGCAGTGGAACGATAAACACATAAGTCATCTTAAAAAAAAAAGTGAAGATGGAACATTTTAATAAAGTATGTTCACATGACAATGTTATTGTAGCATTAAATGCCAACAAGGAGAAGTATTTAAACTATGAAACAAGTACAAGTGGTAGCACTATTGGAAATGTATGCATGCATTGTCATGACAGTAAGGAATTAAATTTCTTTAGAATACCGAAAAGATTCCATTGTACAAATGGTGGATATGCAAGATTGAGATTTCCGGAGATGATTGCACTCAAAGAGAATGCCAACATAAAGATAAGCGTTGATGATAGAGGACAACTCCTTGCTACTGTTGCAGGTAACACATTACGTACTGATACATCTAATCGTCATCTTTTAGGTATTAACATTCAACGAAAGGTCAATAAAAGAAAGGCCTACTCTTCTACGAATATCATGAACTATATCTTAGCTACGTGCCGAAACTGTTACCTGTGTAAAAATAATGTAATAATAGACATTGAAATTGCCAGAAAAATAAAAAGGGCATTGTCAGAAAATATCACTAAGGAATATCAAGATGAATTGATGAAAAACAAAGTGCCATCAAACGTTACTACCATTAATCAAACACTCGATGAATCAAATAATAGCAAAGATGAAACGTATATTGAACCTGTCGGTGACACACCAGTAAATATTGTGTATGACTCAAGATGGAACAATGATTATTCTACCGATTACGAGTTAAGAGAAGACAATAGCTACAATATCAAGAGTGAACATGGTGAACTATTTTATTGAACAGATTCAAAATGTCCAAAGTTGATCATTGATATTAATAATGTATCATAATATATTTTTGTATCAATATTCTACATGGTGTTATTTCATTAAAAGTACATTATGCATTACATTGTTACGTGTTCATTATTTTTAGAGTAAGCTAGCATATCAAACGTTTAGAATGTCTATTAAAACATTGGAGATGTAAGAAAAGGAATTCGCATACATCTATTGTCAGACACGTGGGATAACATTGTTCTATAAACGGTTCATAATCAAAAAATAGTTTGGGACAAGAAAAAAAAACCTAAAATAATTTCGTGAAATCAATTTCAACACTCAGAGCAGGGGGTGTTGGGGTTGAATCATAGAGAAACAACTAATTTACTTTTTTTTTAATGTCACTCACAGACGTTTAATTCTTTTCACTGACTTGAAATTGCATACAAACGAGCCAACCAGATGTTACAATCCTTTTGTTTGCTCAGAATTCAACAAAGCAACGACGGTTGGGCTATATTATTTTACATGTTATTTCTAAGGCCAATTAAGATGAAGAATTGTGTTCGAAGTCAAGGCTATAAGAAAAAAAAGTTCTGGATATTTTTTATCAGTTTGTAGTTTAGGCAATAATATCGATAACAGTAACGATTCTATTTAAACTTTCTCCAAGTTAATAAAATTTGTCTCTAAACTGTTCATGATAAAAAAATGTTTGGAACAAGAAAAAAAAAACCTAAAATAATGTTGTGAAATCATTTTCAACACTAAGAGCAGGGGGATATTTCATTAAAGAAATTATGAAAAAATTGTGACTAAGTAGCAAATTCTTTCTTGAATTCACCTGTTGGATAAACAAAATGATATTTCTTTCAAGAAATTATGACAAAATTCAAAGTAAGTAAGAAACTCTTTATTGTTTTCACGAATTAGATATACGATGTAGAAATTTAATTCAAGAAATTATGAAAAAATTCTCAGTAAGTAACAATTTCTTTCTTGAAGTCAACTCCTGGATATACAATACGAAAATTTCATTCAAGAAATTAAGAAAATATTTGTAAGTAAGTAGCAAACTCTTTATTGATTTCACCTCTTGGATATACAGTACAGATACTTCATTCAAGAAATTATGAAAAAAACGCAATTAGGTAGCTTTTTTTTTCTTTATCACAAACAATTTTCCCTTAGCTACACGATGTAGAAATTTAATTCAAGAAATTATGAAAAAATCGCAAGTAAGTAACTTTTTTTTTCTCTTTATCAAAAACAATTTTCACTTAGCTACACGATGTAGAAATTTAATTCAAGAAATTATGAAAAAATTCTCAGTAAGTAACAATTTCTTTCTTGAAGTCAACTCTTGGATCACGTTTTCAACCAGACTGGTTTTTTAGACAACACAACCACGGAGATGACACACACAAAGAGACGTGACACGCACAGACATGACACACAAACAGAGTCACGTTTTGAAACTACATGCTATTTGCAAGCCTTTTCTTGGCACCTTTCCAACCAAGTGGGGATTCCCCACCGGTTTCTACACATTGAAAAAAAGTGAGCAGTACGAAAACTCCATGTTTTCAACCAGACTAATTTTTTAGACAACACATCCACAGAGATGACACATGCACACATAAAGACGAGACACACACAGACACGACATACAAACAGAGTCATAGTGAGAGAAATATCCAAAAAGTTGGGTTGATCTAGGTTCACGTTCAAGAAATTATGACAAAATTCTAAGTAAGTAACAAACTCTTTATTGTTTTCACGAGTTAGATATACGATGTAGAGATTTAATTCAAGAAATTATTAAAACATTCTCAGTAAGTAACAATTTCTTTCTTGAAGTCAACTCTTGGATACACAATACGGAAATTTCTTTCAAGAAACTATTAAAATACTTATAAGTAAGTAACAAAATATTTATTGATTTAACCCCTTGGATATACAGTAAAGATACTTCATTCAAGAAATTATGGAAAAAAAACACAAATAAGTAACTTTTTTTTTCTCTTTATCACAAACAGTTTTCACTTAGCTACACGATGTAGAAATTTAATTAAATAAATTATGAAAAAAAAACGCATGTAAGTAACTTTTTTTTTTCTCTTTATCACAAACAATTTTCACTTAGCTACACGATGTAGAAATTTAATTCAAGAAATTATGAAAAAATTCTCAGTTGGTGACAATTTCTTTCTTGAAGTCAACCCTTGGATCACGTTTTCAACCAGACTGGTTTTTTAGACAACACACCCACGGAGATGACACACACACAGAGACGAGACACGCACAAACACGACACACACACATAGTCACGTTTTGAAACTACATGCTATGTGCAAGCCGGTTCTTGGCACCTTCCCAACCGAGTGTGGACTCCCCACCGGTTCCTACACACTGCAAAAAATTGAGCAGTACGAAAACTCCATGTTTTCAACCAAAATGGTTTTTTAGACAACACACCCACAGAGATGACACACGCACACATAGAGACGAGACACACACAGACACGACATACAAACAGAGTCATAGTGAGAGAAATATCCAAAAAGTTGGGTTGATCTAGGTTCACTTAAGAAATTATGACAAAATTCTAAGTAAGTAACAAACTCTTTATTGTTTTCACGAGTTAGATATACGATGTAGAAATTTAATTCAAGAAATTATGAAAAAATTCTCAGTAAGTAACAATTTCTTTCTTGAAGTCAACTCTTGGATACACAATACAGAAATTTCTTTCAAGAAATTATGAAAATATTTATAAGTAAGTAACAAACTCTTTATTGATTTCACCTCTTGGATATACAGTACAGATACTTCATTCAATAAATTATGGAAAAAAAACAAAAATAAGTAACTTTTTTTTTCTATTTATCACAAACAATTTTCACTTTGCTACAAGATGTAGAAATTTAATTTAAGAAATTATGAAAAAAAAGCATGTAAGTAACTTTTTTTTTCTCTGTATCACAAACAATTTCCACTTAGCTACACGATGTAGAAATTTCATTCAAGAAATTATGAAAAAATTATCAGTAGGTAAGTTTGTGTGTCGTGTCTGTGTGTGTCTCGTCTCTATGTGTGTGTGTCATCTCTGTGGGTGCGTTGTTTAAAAATCAGTCTGGTTGAAAACGTGGAGTTTTCGTACTGCTCACTTTTTTGCAATGTGTAGGAACCAGTGGGGAATCCCCGCTCATTTGGAAAGGTGCCAAGGAACGGCATGCAAATAGCATGTAGTTTCAAAACGTGACTCTGTTTGTGTGTCGTGTCTGTGCGTGTCTCGTCTCTGTCTGTGTGTCATCTCCGTGGGTGTGTTGTCTAAAAACCAGTCTGGTTGAAAACGTGATCCAAGAGTTGACTTCAAGAAAGAAATTGTTACCTACTGAGAATTTTTTCATAATTTCTTGAATTAAATTTCTACATCGTGTAGCTAAGTGAAAATTGTTTGTTATAAATAGAAAAAAAAGTTACTTACTTGCGTTTTTTTCATAATTTCTTGAATTAAATTTCTACATCGTGTAGCTAAGTCAAAATTGTTTGTGATAAAGAGAAAAAAAAAGTTACTTAATTGCGTTTTTTTTCATAATTTCTTGAATGAAGTATCTGTACTGTATATCCAAGAGGTGAAATCAATAAAGAGTTTGTTACTGACTTATAAATATTTTCATAATTTCTTGAATGAAATTTCCGTATTGTGTATCCAAGAGTTGACTTCAAGAAAGAAATTGTTACTTACTGAGATTTTTTTAATAATTTCTTGAATTAAATTTCTACATCGTATATCTAAGTCGTGAAAACAATAAAGAGTTTGTTACTTACTTAGAATTTTGTCATAATTTCTTATGTGAACCTAGATCAACCCAACTTTTTGGATATCTCTCTCTACTATGACTCTGTTTGTGTGTCGTGTCTGTGTGTGTCTCGTCTCTATGTGTGTGTGTGTCATCTCTGTGGATGTGTTGTCTAAAAAACAAGTCTGGTTGAAAACATGGAGTTTTATTACTGCTCACTTTTTTGCAATGTGTAGGAACCAGTGGGGAATCCCCGCTCGTTTGGAAAGGTGCCAAGGAAAGGCATGCAAATAGCATGTAGTTTCAAAACGTGACTGTTTGTGTGTCGTGTCTGTGCGTGTCTCGTCTCTATCTGTGTGTCATCTCCGTGGGTGTGTTGTGTAAGAAAACAGTCTGGTTGAAAACGTGATCCAAGGGTTGACTTCAAGAAAGAAATTGTTACCTACTGAGAATTTTTTCATAATTTCTTAAATTAAATTTCTACATCGTGTAGCTAAGTGAAAATTGTTTATGATAAAGAGAAAAAAAAGTTACTTACTTGCGTTTTTTTTCATAATTTCTTGAATTAAATTTCTACATTGTTTAGCTAAGTGAAAATTGTTTGTGATAAAGAGAAAAAAAAGTTACTTACATGCGTTTTTTTTTCATAATTTCTTGAATGAAGTATCTGTACTGTATATCCAAGAGGTGAAATCAATAAAGAGTTTGCTACTTACTTACAAATATTTTCTTAATTTCTTGAATGAAATTTTCGTATTGTGTATCCAAGAGTTGACTTCAAGAAAGAAATTGTTACTTACTGAGAATTTTTTCATAATTTCTTGAATTTAATTTCTACATCGTATATCTAACTCATGAAAACAATACAGAGTTTGTTACTTACTTAGAATTTTGTCATAACTTCTTGAACGAAATGTCTTTTTGTTTATCCAACAGGTGAATTCAAGAAAGAATTTGCTACTTAGTTTCAATTTTTTCATCATTTCTTTAATGAAATACCCCCCTGCTCTGAGTGTTGAAAAAGATTTCATAACATTATTTTAGGTTTTTTTTTCTTGTTCCAAACATTTTTTTATCATGAACAGTTTAGAGACAGATTTGACTAACTTGGAGAAAGTTTAAATAGAATCGTTACTGTTATCGATATTATTGCCTAAACTACAAACTGATAGAAAATATCCAGAACTTTGTTTTCTTATAGCCTTGACTTCGAACACATTTCTTCATCTTAATTGGCCTTAGAAATAACATATAAAATAATATAGCCTAACCGTCGTTGCTTTGTTGAATTCTGAGCAAACAAAAGGATTGTAACATCTGATTGGCTCGTTTGTATGCAGTTTCAAGTCAGTGAAAAGAATGAAACGTCTTTGAGTGACATTTAAAAAAAAGTAAATTCGTTGTTTCTCTATGATTCAACCCCAACACCCCCCTGCTCTGAGTGTTGAAAATGATTTCACGACATTATTTTAGGTTTTTTTTCTTGTCCCAAACTATTTTTTTATTATGAACCGTTTATAGAACAATGTTACCCCATTTTTCTTACAATAGATGTATTCAAATTCCGTTTCTTACATCTCTCATGTTTTAATAGACATTCTAATCGTTTGATATGCTATCGTACTCTAAAAAAAATCAAAACGTAACAATGTAATGCATAATGTACTTTTAATGAAATAACACCATGTAGAATATTGATACAAAAATATATTATGATACATTATTAATATCAATGATCAACTTTGGACATTTTGAATCTGTTCCATAAAATAGTTCACCATGTTCTCTCTTGATATTGTAGCTATTGTCTTCTCTTAATTCGTAATCGGTAGAATAATCATTATTCCATTTTGAGTCATACACAATATTTACTGGTGTGTCAGCGACAGGTTCAATATACGTTTCATCTTTTCTAATATTTGATTCATCGAGTTTTTGATTAATGGTAGTAATGTTTGATGGCACTTTGTTTTTCATCAATTCATCTTGATATTCCTTAGTGATATTTTCTGACAATGCCCTTTTTATTTTTCTGGCACTTTCAATGTCTATTATTACATTATTTTTACACAGGTAACAGTTTCGGCACGTAGCCAAGATATGGTTTATGATATTCGTAGAAGAGTAGGCCTTTCTTTTATTGACCTTCCATTGAATACTAATACCTAAAAGATGGCGATTAGATGTATTAGTAGGTAATGTGTTACCTGCAACAGTAGCAAGGAGTTGTCCTTTATCATCAACGATTATCTTTTTGTTGGCATTCTCTTTGAGTGTAATCATCTCCGGAGATCTCAATCTCGCATATCCACCATTTAGACAATGGAATCTTTTTGGTATTCTAAAGAAATTTAATTCCTTACTGTCATGACAATGCATGCATACATTTCCAATAGTTCTACCACTTGTACTTGTTTCATAGTTTAAATACTTCTCCTTGTTGGCATTCAATGCTACAATAACATTGTCATGTGAACACACTTTATTAAAATGTTCCATCTTCACTTTTTTTTAAGATGACTTATGTGTTTATCGTTCCACTGCGTAAAAAATACTAATTTAATGCATGCAATAAACTAGGTAGTGTCGATAACCGCCCATAGAGTACCAGTGGAAAAGCCGCATCGTGTCTCTGAGAAATCATAGAGTACAATTGTTAGAACCGTAAGCATATTTTGTCATTTTAAGATACATACAAAAAAAAAATAAAATAAAAAATAAAAAAAAAAAGTTGAATAATTTCGAAGTTTAAAAAAAAAGTATGTTTTTATAAAAAAAAATTATTGAATTAGAATCATCAGTCCTAATCATTATGAGTATCCAAAACTGGACTTAAGCTTCACATTTGAACTAGAGAATTGTATTTTCCATAATTTTCTTACATGAAAGTTGAATGAAATTTCGGTATTGTGTATTCAAAAGGTGAAGAAACTTTTTTATAATTTAATTTCTGATATCGGGGGGTTGGGCACGGTTGAAGTTGTTTTCACGTAAAAATCAATTTTCTGTCCGTTTTTAAGTTTTGATGTTGCTCCTTACTTTCACTTGAAAAAACTTTTTTTTATAATTTAATTTCTGATCGCGGGAAGCTGGACACAGTTGAAGTTGTTTTCACGTAAAAATACCCTCCCCCTCTTCCATGGAAAATTCCCCTCCCCCCCTCAAGACAATCCCATTCCTGTGGACTTTTGGAGGGTGTTTCTCGATTTTTTTCGATAATCAGGCAATTTTCTCAAACTCATAGCTTTTGACTGACAACACTAACGTTAATGAATCCTAAATCTTTTGGAAACAGCCTCTATTTTCTGTCCGTTTTTAAGTTTTGATGTTGCTCCTTACTTTCAGTTGAAGAAACTTTTTTTATAATTTAATTTCTGATCGCGGGGGGTTGGGCACTGTTGAAGTTGTTTTCACGTAAAAATCTATTTTCTGTCCGTATTTAAGTTTTGATGTTGCTCCTTACTTTCAGTTGAAGAAACTTTTTTATAAGTTAATTTCTGATCGCGGGGGGCTGGGCACGGTTGAAGTTGTTTTCGCGTAAAAATACGTGAAGCATTTTTCTACTCGTAACTTTCTTAAACTAAATAGTTACCATCGCCCTCCCCCTCAGAAAGTTCAGAAAAAACACAATAGCCTTATCTGTAGAGAAACATTTTTCTACTCGTAAACTAATTTTTTAAACTAAATAGTTACCCCTCCTCCCTCAGAAAGTTCAGAAAAACACAATAGCCTTATCTGTAGTGAAGCATTCTTCTACTCGTAAACTAATTTTTAAACTAAAAAGTTACCCCCCACCTCTCTCAGAAAGTTCAGAAAAACACAATAGCCTTATTTGTAGTGAAGCATTTTTCTACTCGTAAACTAATTTCTTAAACTAAATAGTTACCCCCACCTCCCTCAGATAGTTCAGAAAAAAAAAACACAATACCCTTATATGTAGTGTAGCATTTTTCTACTCGTAAACTAATTTCTTAAACTAAATAGTTACCCCCTCCCCCCTCCGAAAGTTCAGAAAAACACAAAAGCCTTATCTGTAGTGAAGCATTTTTCTACTCGTAAACTAATTTTTAAACTAAAAAGTTACCCCCCACCTCTCTCTGAAAGTTCAGAAAAACACGATAGCCTTATATGTAGTGAAGCATCTTTCTACTCGTAAACTAATTTTTAAACTAAATAGTTACCCCCTTCTCCCTCAGAAAGTTCGGAAAAAAAAAACACACATGTTCAGAAAAACACAATAGCCTCATCTGTAGTGAGGCATTTTTCTACTCGTAAACTAATTTCTTAAACTAAATAGTTACCATCGCCATCCCCCCTCAGAAAGTTCAGAAAAACACAATAGCCTTATCTGTAGTGAAAGATTTTTCTACTCGTAAACTAATTTCTTAAACTAAATAGTTACCATCGCCATCCCCCCTCAGAAAGTTCAGAAAAACACAATAGCCTTATGTGTAGTGAAACATTTTTCTACTCGTAAACTAATTTTTAAACTAAATAGTTACCCCCTCCTTCCTCAGAAAGTTCAGAAAAACACAATAGCCATATCTGTAGTGAAGCATTTTTCTACTCGTAAACTAATTTTTTAACTAAATAGTTACCCCCACTCACCTCCCTCAGAAAGTTCAGAAAAAAAACACAATAGCTTTATCTGTAGTGAAGCATTTTTCTACTCGTAAACTAATTTTTAAAACTGTTTCACCGAAATAATTCCCTAAAATAATAATTTGTTCTGAAAAGATATAATAAAGCCTTAAAAAGTATTATAATGGGGGACTCAGGAGGCATCGGGGCGCCGAGGGTCCTTTGGGGGTCCAGAGAACCTTGATGTCCGGGGGCTTCCTTCAGGGTTGGGGTGGGGGGATCGGAGCCCCTTGGGGTTGTGGTAAGGGGACCTCACAACACCGTTCAAATGGAACTTGTGTATTATAACGACCACAGAGTTTCACCCTCAAATCCTCCTCTAAAATCATCTTTCAAAATGTCTCTAACTGTTTCACCGAAATAATTCCCTAAAATAATAATTTGTTCTGAAAAGATATAATAAGAGCCTTAAAAGTATTATAATGGAGGCTCAGGAGTCTTTGAGGGGCCGGGGCCCTTTGGGAGCCCAGAGAACCTTTGAGGACCGGGGGCTTCCTTCGGGGTTGGTGTGGAGGGATCGGAACCCTTTGGGGTTGTGGTAAGGGACCTCACAACACTGTTCAAATGGAACTTGTGTATTATAACGACCACAGAGTTTCACCCTCAAATCCTCTTCTAAAATAATCATTCAAAATGTCTCAAACTGTTTCACCGAAATAATTCCCTAAAATAATAATTTATTCTGAAAAGATATAATAAAACCTTAAAAAGTATTATAATTGAGGCTCAGGAGTCTTTGGGGCGCCGGGTGGT
This sequence comes from Artemia sp. Qi Xiang Cuo, assembly GCF_049724085.1. NCBI lineage: Eukaryota > Metazoa > Arthropoda > Branchiopoda > Anostraca > Artemiidae > Artemia > Artemia sp. Qi Xiang Cuo. The sequence goes on along the minus strand of NC_142799.1, from coordinate 67,491,033 downwards.
CACACAAAATCAGAAAAAAATTTTCAATGTTCCTTTAGTACCTACACAATTAGATTAAAAATGAAGATATTTATGCAGAGTTTCAGGTAGCTATGGCTAAGTTTGCTAAAAGACCAGTTATTTTCTTGCGAAAACACACAAAATCAGAAAAAATAACTGAACCCCCATGTAACTGAACCCTGTATAACCGAAACCCGTACAACTGAACCCCCCATGTAACTGAACCCCTGTATAACCGAAACCCTGTACAACTGAACCTCCGTGCTACTCGACCCCATTTAACTAATCTCCGTGTAACTGAATCCGCATGTAACTGAACCCTCGTGCAACTCAACTCCCTCAAAACACTTTTCAGCCATTTCTTGTTAATTTTTTTTTATTTCTAAACTATTTAAAATTGACAACACTGTGTAAATCATCACTTGTGTATTATACAGTACACATTCATTCCATCTCCTCCAAAACACTTTTCAGTCATTTCTTGGTAAAATAACCCAATCACTAATTACCTCTTTTTTTCTCCACCTTCAAATGTTCCTTTAGTACCTACGCAATTAGATCACCCAGTTAACACTAAGATGTAAATTGAGTAAGCCTCTCGCAATAACATTATAGCTTGGCAAGTTCTTTTAGAAAACCGACCAATCAAGTTATTATATTGGACTAACCACCAACTTTCTCTAATCGACTGACACACAAAAATCGATGTTATAATGGAAAACATGTCTGCCAAGCCATGTAGAGTTCATTGTAATAGGCAAATGACCCTGGTAAGGCATATTACGCAATCACGACCAGGACCTTATAATAGGATACTACTGAGAGGGCTCATTTGATTGGAAATTGAAAGCTCTGGTTCACTTTTAAAGAGTCAAACTATATCGGAGGGCATCTAGCCCCCCCCCTCCGTCCATGCTCTTTTTCCTAAAACCCATCCGATAAAAACTTTGAGATAGCCATTTTTTTTAAATAGTTCAAAGATCATGCAATGAAAACTCGGAGATCGGCATAACCCCCCAGAGCCCGGAGGCAGGTGTTGTAAGGAATGCTCTGGTTCATATATAGTTCTTTGGAAGGGCTTCTTGTACAAACTTCAGAGAGGGGTCATTTGATTTGAAACTAAAAGTTTTATTTCAACTTTTAAGAATAAAAAGACATCGGAGGGCAATTCGCATCCCACCCCACCACTCACGCCCTATTTTCCTCAAACCCATCCGATAAGAACTTTGAGAGAGCCATTTTTGTTAAATGGTTCAAAGATCATAAAACGAAAACTCCAGGGTTGACACAATCCTTCAGGGCCCGGGGTAGGCACTGTAAGTTATGCCTGGGGGCATATACAGCTGTTGTGGAAGAAATACTTGTATAAACTTCAGAGAGGGTTCATTTGATTGGAAATTGAAAGTTTTAATTCAGTTTTTAGGAGTCAAAAGAGATCGTATGGTAACTATCCCCCCACGCCCCTTTCCCCCAAATGCATTCGATAAAAATTTTGAGATAGCCATTTTGTCAAAAATAGTTCAAAGGTCAGATAAAAAAAAAACTCCGGTGTCGACACAACCACCCAGGGACAGGCGTTGTAAATTCTACTCTGGGGGTATATATGGTTCTTATAGAAGGGATGGTTGTACTAACTTCAGAAAGGGCTAATTTAATTGAAATCGTAAATTTCCACTTCACTTCTAAAGAGTCAACAGAAATTGAAGAGCAGTTAGCCCCCCCCCCCCATGCCTTTTTCCCCAAAAGCATATAATAAAAATTTTGAGATAGTCATTTTGTTGAAAATAGTTCAAACATCATATAATAAAAACTCCGAGGTTGACACAAGCCCAATTTTTCACTTTTATAATGTTACTTTGATGCCAGTTTCGATACTTTGATGAACATTCGATTTTTTTTTAATTTGATTTTGAAATAAGAAATTTTTAAAAACTTGAAACTTCTTGCAATCAAAAACGAACAAAAATTAATTTAAAAAAACTTTGCAAAAAATAATTTTTTCAAAGAAAGGTAAAGGCCATTCTAAACTTAAGCTCTGTAGATACAAATATCTGTTAAGATTTAAACTCAAAACGACTAGAAATGACTATTAACGAATAAATGAAACCCAAATCGAACAGAAATTAAATAAACAATCATAGCAAAAAAAAACATATAAAAAGTAATAATATAAATGAATAAATAGATCTTAAAGCGAGTAATACTTCGATTGACTATGAAAATAAAGCTTAAAACGAAAAAGAATATTTTGCTATTGAAGTAGAAATGAAACTTAAAACGAACAAAAATTAAATAAACACTCAATGCAAACAAGCTTACAACAGATATTAATGTAAATCAATAAATAAATCTTAGATTGAGTGCAACTTAAATTGAATATGCAAATCAAGCTTGAAACGAACATAAATCAATACAAATAAGAGTTTGGGTATCGCCACTTTCTCTCACTGTAAAAATCTAAAATCTACTGAGTCATTGGCGCTTTACTGAAAACTATATGCGTCTTGAACAGTCTTGGAAAGTATAAACAAAATCAAATTGAATATTTGATATATAATATATTGAAAAAGACAGATGACAAAATGTTTCTGTTTAATGAAGGTTCACTTGCGTGGGTGACAGATCCAAGATTCAATCCGTTAAAACCAGATAAGCTGAACTATACTGAGCTGTGAGTCAGAGCATGTCTAAGACATACTCATTAACTGAGCATCTTTACTCCAAGGAAATTCATTTTCACTAAATAAAAAAGAATAATAATTCTCGTTACTTATTACGCTATCAAAAATTTAGGAACCAAAAACCTACCCAAAAATGGGTAAAATTTAAGCCAGGCAAGCAAAACTTGGGTATTGACGGGGGTCGTAATCACAAAAGCAGTAAATCTCATATAGTTAATTTTGAGCACTTTTGAAAGTTAATGTATAAACACTTTTGATTTTAATGTTCCAAAAGTTCTCTTTACGCATTTTCCTTTTCTAAAGGTTGTATTAAAGGTATTAAAGGTTGCACTAAGTTTCAAATTAAAAGACTTAATTAAAAGGGCAGATAGCTGGAGCGGTGTTTCTTTGAATCGAAGGACACATGTTTGTTTACTTGATGAGTCAGCTTTTCCATATGGTGATTCAGTCTCTGGAGAAGCATAAAAAAGTAAAGCAGTTATAATATTATTATTCAAAGAGTGCCCCTGATCTTGGAAGAAGATCAAAGGGATAAAAATGTAAACATTGGTCTATAATCTTGAAGGAATGGCAGTTATTCTACTCACCATTTAGTGACAAATGTAGGTCAATATATTCCATGATCACAATATGCTCCTCGCAAACAAGAGATAAGACACAACCGGAAGCTCAATGACCGCAGATGAACTCGCTAAGACTCCTTTTTTCGGATTGCACCGAGCAAATTGGAATGACGACATCTACTGTTACAAATAATTTAAAACCGCTTTGGCTTGGGAGGAATCTTTCCGTTAAATAATTAGATACTATAAAAAAAAATTGGAAAAAGTATAAAATTATTTAGATTAGTTTTTGAATTGATCAAAACAGACACATTATTTTAATTAATTAAAATTATTTTCCAATTTGTATAGTAGTGACATAAAACTGATAATTATACTAAAATTTTCGTTCGTCCTAAAAATGTGAAACACCTTTTACAAAAGCCGAAATATTTGGAGATTATTCAAACTTGGAATGTCTCGCACGAATTAAGCATAGGATCGTCTATTCCTGGTTTAATGGCAAAGAAGTAGAAATAAAAACATTTTATTACAAAATCTTTAAATATTAATTAGGAAAATAATCGATTTATACTAAAATTATTTTAAAGCCATATTTAATCGTCTAAAAATATGCCTTTAAAATAAAACAAAACAATGAGTTCGAATAAAAAATCATTCAGAATTACTCATGCAATACCACAGGGCTCTAATGGCAAAGCAGGAGTAAAAAAATATTGAAGCGAGATAGAAAGTAGTTTAAAAACAAAAAAGTAAAAAGCAAAATCTACGTTCTTATACACTTGTGGCATTGATAAAAATACAAAGTCTAAGATTGAATGAAATAGGCTATACAGAAACTTACAAAGAGACTAGCACTTTTAAATCAGATGATTGGTTGAAATTGATGGAATAAAACCTGTGAGGTGTAAAACATGTGTAAACAATAATCTAGAGGATTTCACAATATAAGAAAACCAATTATTACTAGAGCTTTTGGTCAAACCTTTCTTCAGTGGTATGGGCGTAGACAGATGGATGAAGATGGACAGGGTCTCACTAGGAAAACCTTTGAAAGTGCTTTTCCATATGACAGAGGTTGTATTTACTATGTAACTAGTAAAATTTACTTGTTTAAATTTTGGAGAAGGAATTTAAAGGAGGGATACTTATTATTTATATAAAAATAATTTCTTAGACCACACTGCTTTTCCATTTACAAAAAATCAGGCAAGAAAAACGGGTTTGAATTTTATTAAAGCAGTGAATCATTAACAACAAAATAAACACTTAATTAAAAAACACTCCGAATATTTCGACCCATGTCTGGGAGCCTTTATCAACGGAAAACAAGAGAAAACAAAAAAAAATGTTCTTTAAGAAAATTTTCAAAGACAAAAATTGTTCTTTCTCTTTTTTTTCTGTTGAGAAAGGCTCCCGGGCGTGGGGCCAAAACATTCAGAGTATTTTTTTTCATTAATTCTTTATTTTATTGTTATTTATTCATTCAAACCCGTTTTTCTTCCTTAATTTTTCGTAAATTATATGAAACCTTAATCTTAAATTTTGGAAGTGCATTCTACTTTTCATATTGAAAAAAAACTGTAATACTGTATTGGAAAAATAAATTATGACTGCGATTTTAACCATAGAAAGTCATCGACTAAAACGAGAACCGTTTAGCTCTAGAATCACCAAAATGTGGAACAAAAGCATAAGCACTAATAGTAGACTTTACATATCTAATCAGCAGAGCAAATTTATGGTTAATATGTAACTAATTTTCGAACTAAAATGAATTGACTGAGTAAGCTATTGTTTGTGAATTCTTTACAAAGAAATTCTTTAAAAGTTTTTTGGCTCACTTCACTCTGGTGCAAAAAGAACTATAGGAGACTCAAATGCAAAGACTAGTTGTCAGGAACACACGCAGGGAATGGTTCTTCCAAGGATGATCTCCGACTTTTCATGATGCTTAAATTTTTAGTTGCTCTATGTTTGCTGTTCTCTCCGCCAGAAAAAGTTCCCACGACTGTGCTTGTATCGTAAACGTGTTTACATCATGCGATCTAATAAATTTTTTTAATGTCCGGATTTTGTCTGCGCAGTACCAGACTGAAGAAGAAGAGGAAAGCTTTAAAATAGAATGAGAACGAGTGGATAGATTGATTAAATAAAACAGAAAACTGAAGATTTAAAATTACTTTTATTTGTGTTTGGACACTACGTCATCAGTGGACAGCAACAACCTTGTACCTGCGTTGTTCCAATATTTTGTTGAGAGCAGAAAAGCTTTAAGACATTAAACGTAAGACATATGAGAAATGAGGATTTCTCATACCAGACTATTGTGACTAAAGCAACAATTCTTTGGCCAATATGGGTAATTCTTAATGTCCAAGTTTTTGGTAAAGAGGTAAAAGGTGGAAGGAGAAAGTTTTCGAATCACAACGAGAGAGAAAGACTATACAAGAAAAGATATATGTATATAAAATAAAGTACTAAAATTTTAATTTTACTTTTGTTTGATTTTTTTTCCTCGTACATCGCGAGTGCACAGACAATTTTGTTACGTTATTTCTCAAATTTTCATGAAAAGGAGAAAAACTTCATAACGCTAAACAAAGGAAAATTCAAGATACCAACGTTTCAGAGACCCGTAGTTTGGGACCTATGATACACATTGTGCAGCCTCCGGGATCAGCGCCTATTTGAACTTTTCTCTGCAGAATTTTACCAAACTAATACTCGCCAAAAAAAAGATATGGTGTCTTTCACTGTCCTCTAGACAGTAAAACGGGAGCAAAAAACAAATGGTTTTTATTTCAGTTTAGGACATTTTGCGCTTTTTGTTGGTTGACATAACTGAAAATGGGATAACGTATACAAACTCGGAGCTATTCTGCGTATACGCACTACAGTATGCCAAAATGAAATGAGTGCATGGTCCTGTGCCCCCTCCTTCTGTCTCTCCTCTATTTATATGCTTTATTTTCCTTTTTCTTCTGTATTACCTTGTGAGTATGAAACCGCAGGACTGAATTTGTTCTTATTTTTATTACAAAATTAAATTTACTTAAAAACATTAAAATATTTACGTATTATAAATCTGATATTCATCCTAAAAGTTGCCATTCCAGCATGCATCATTTTTTTTCTCCAGCCTTAGTTTTACCAACACAAGGAAGACAATGGATTTTGAATGAAAGTTTGGTTATGGTCAAATCCATTTACAATACCGCTTCTGCTACGTCAGGCCCTAAGACCTTACTTTTCTCACCAGTGATCGCGTCGTTGGCATTTGTTGTCATAGTAGGATTTTGAGGGTGTGGCAACATAGGAGATTTGGCCATCTGTTTCCCTTCAGACCTTTCTTGAAGGCGCATTTCACTGCTATGATAAAAGAAAGGACCACAATGTATTACTTTCCTGAAAGCTTTGCGAAAGTTGTCAGACAAGAAAGCATAAAGAATTGGGTTGACACATGAATTCATATAAGCCAGCGTTTGAGCAGGAATCAGGAGCCATAATCCGGCACCAGTGGTTGGGTCATACACATCTAAACTAATTAGTATTAAAAGAATCTGAACAGGGCACCAACACACAGCGAAAATTATAACAACAATGACAACCATGCGTGTAACCCGTTTTTTTCCACGAAGCCCTTCAGCAGATATTTTTCCTCCATTTTTTACCCCTTTCCATAGCCGAGAAATCATTCGGAAATAAAGACCAATAATAATTGATAAAGGCAACACATACGCTGTTACAAAAAATGCGATTTGGAAGGTAGGAAGACTTCCGTAGTATGTCAAAAAGTGACACTGTTTTTTTTCGACCCCCTCCCATATATAAAATACAAGTTCACCATGAACAAGGGCCACTGGTATACACACAAGGATAAGGATGCTCCAAACTGCTATAATAGCAATATACGTATTAGATTCGGTTCGTATAGACATCGAGCTAATTGGATGTACAACAGCTAAATAACGATCTAATGACATTAAAACTAAGGTATATACACTTATATACGCGGTTACAATTATTAGATACTGAACAATTTTACACCACGTATCTCCAAACGGCCAAGAAGGCAAAGCATAGTAACAAGCAGTAAAGGGGACACAGAAAACAATGAATAATAAATCAGCAATAGCTAAGTTAATAATTAATAAATTTGTAGTGTTCCTCATTTGTTGATTGGCTGCAACAACAATTACAACCAGAGCATTACCAAACAATCCAACAATAACAACGATTCCAAATAAAATTGGCACAATTATTCTCACTAAGCTGTTATTTTGTAATATCTCCTCAATGTCTTCATTTTGAAATGTTTTGAAATAACTATTTTGCTGACAGAATGGAGTATAGGCTAGCGATTCGTTGATACATATGTTGTAAATGTTTCCATTGAATTCTGGACTTAGGAAATAATTCATTCCGTCATAAGAAACATTTGAATAGTCTTCAGAGTTGTTCGATGAGTTTCCTAAGCCCGCATTGCTATCCATTTTGCAGGGAGCTGGATCGCAAAGAAAGCATTCAAGTATCCATTTTGTAATATCTTCAATTCTCATATGTCAAAGGTGGTAACAGGAGTTATTTCCAGATGACCTGCAAATTAACATCTGTGAGATAAAAGCACTAAAAACAGAGAAACAGGTTTATGGATGTTTAATGTATGTTACCCTATTGTGTTACTGTAGGATGCCATTTGTCGTCCACAGCTGAGATCAAGGAAAGCAAATTCATCTTGAATAGAGTAGAACTTGTTATCAGAAACAATTTTAAGAGCTTCATATGATGCAGTTAAAAGTGAAGCCCTGAACCGAGTTGAATAGAGGAAGAGTGTATACAGCATACAGTTGTGTTAGCTTCAGATACCTCGGCGCTAATGAGCTCCCAGTAGCAGCAGTACAAAAAGATACTTTTTTTTTACTCAAGACTGACTACCGGGCCCGTCTGAACATCCTTCGAAAAACTCGTACATCTTGACTTAATCAAAACTTCAACTGGTAGATCTACTAGCATTGCTACTACTACCAGTGTTGCCACCACGGTCAGTTAATAAAGTGCTAAAATTGCCCAAACTTGCGTGCTATACACATTGTCGTTACTAGCCAAAATGTTGCGGGGGGAGCAAGAGATTTTACCGACTGGCTGGTCATTTTTACTGACTGTTTTTTACCAATAATTAGCATAATGTCCATTTCGAATACAATACGTAAAATTACTGCACGAGTCGGTAAAACTGCTGTATTTACCAACCGAGATTTAGAATTCGGTACATATCATGTTACTCTTTCAATGTTGTTTAACCGAATGAAAAGTTGTGGCACCATCTATAAAATCACGGCAGGAGTCGGTAAAACTGCAGTGTTTACCGACCAAGTTTTAAATTTCTGTAGATGACATGTCAGTATTTTCGTGGTCTTTATTGAATCGAACAAAGAATTTTAACGGCGTTGGAAAAATCGTGGCGCAAAGCACCACAATTTTACCGAATTATTTCTTTTTACCAAGGGACCGAAAACATTGGAGGGGAGGTCCCCCCCCCCATACGTGACAGCCCTTGGCTACAGAATGATTTTCGGTGTTACAGTAAAAAAAAAATCACTGTGATAGTGCTAAAATAGTACTTTTGTACTACAGGTTGCAACCCTGACTACTACCGCTACTACTGCTACCACTACTATTACTACGATTATTAATACTACTACTACAACCACTACTACAAATACTACTACTACTTCTACTACTAGCACTACTACTACCACTATTACTATTACAATTACTGCTATTAATACTGCTGTTACTACTACTAATGCTGCTGCTGCTACTTCTACTACTACTACTACTGCTACTACTACTATTATTACTATCATTACTACTACTATCACTACTATGACTACTGCTACTATTACTGATAGTACTACTACTGCTGCCACTACTACCACTACTGCTACTACCACTACTACTACTAACAGCTCATCATAGTACTGAGCCACCTGAAACCAACACAGCGATGCATGTTCCTCGATACCGGTCGATCCCAACTGCATTTTTGAACTAATACCACCTTTTCGTAACCATCATCAGCAATTATAAATTTGCTTTTATAATGTTATATATTTCATCAAAAACACATAACAAAACAAATTTCAAAACGTTTAACGTGAAAGTATAACATGGGCAGGCAATAGCGCTACTTAAGTAAAGAGTGATGTATTGTTTTATTTATTTGTTTTTCCCCCCTGGCCACTCCGTAGGGAGGGAGGTGCTGAACAACATTTGGAGGGGAATAATTTTCATGTGAAGTTAAAAGATCTACTGCTCTTTTTAACAGTCAAAAGTGATTTCAGGGCAACCAGCCCCTCCACCATGCCGTTTTTATGCTCAGTCCCTCACCGCCTTTCAAATCCACATGACCTAAAATTTAAATTTGAAAGAGCCATTTCGTCCAAAATAGCCGAATGGACCAACTATGCTTCTTTGGATAATATGACCTCCCATAGCCCCTGGGGCAAGGCTGTAAATTATGCAAGTTACCCATTGTTTACACATAGGTTATGTTATGAAGACAGGGAGACAAGTTTGAGCCTGGATGTCTGTAAAGCCTAAGAGTATTTAGATGAAAATTTCAGGGAATACTGGAGGAATTTGAACTAAATCCAAAAGGCACTATGTGGATATAGGATGGCAAACAGGCGTATCTACAATATCTCAGGGAAGGTCAAGGAAATTAAATTGAAAGATTCAGGGTATGTTGAGGAAGATATAAAACCAAATCAAAAAACGCTGCGTTCATTCAGATGACAAAAGACCGTATCTATAATATCTCGAGAACTGTTAAGGATATTAAGTTAATCCCACCGGGTCATGTTGAGGGGGATGTTAACCGATGCATGTATACTTCGATCATTGTTTAACTTAATCCCATTCAGCTCAGCCCATTCGACTATACCCTCTTTCAAGCCGACTCTCATTCAAATAGACCCTATTTACCTTAATTTCTATTCAACTTAACCCCCGTTTACTCCATCCCTTTTTAACTTAACACCTGTCTAACTGGAACCCCATTCAATCTAACGCTACAAAAATCAATGCTAGGCAGCTCAATCCCCATCAAATTCAGCCTCGTATAACCCAACCCCCCATTCAATTCAATCCCACACAACGCAACCCCCACGCAACTCTGTCCCTATCCAACTCAACCCCATTCAATTCAACGGCTTTCAATCTAACCTAACATTTTGTAGGGGTTGAAGTGAATTGGGTTATAGTTAAATGGGGGTTGATTTGAATGGTGATTAATTTAAAAAAGGTCTATTTGAACAGAGGTGGATTTACATGGAAGTTAAGTTAAATGGGGTTGAGTTAAATGAGGGTTGAACTCCATGGGAGCTCAGTTCAATGAGGGCTGGGTTTCCGGGGGATTTAATTAAACTATGGTTGTTTTGAATAGGTTTGATTTGTATTAGAGATTGAGTTAAATGGGGACTGAGTTAAACTGAGGCTGAATTGAATGGGGGCTGAGTTGAACGAGGATTGAGTTGAACGAGGGATGAGTTAAATAGGTTGAGCTGAACGGGGTTGAACTTAAATGGGATTCGAGCTACATGGGAACCATGTCGAATTGAATTGAAAGAAACTGCGTATATACAGGTGGTCAAAAGGGCGTATGTTCAATACCTTAGGAACAGCTAAGGGTGTAAAGTTGAAACTCTCAGAGAATCGTGAGAAAGATTTTGAACTTTTCAAAAGACACTATATGCATGCACGCTGGGAATAGAACTTAACTGAAATATCTCAGGAACGGCCTAGGGTATTAAGTTGAAACTTTCAGGGAATATTGAGGGGGTGTTGACTTAACACCCCATATGTCAAGATCGGCTAATGACATTGAGCTAAAACTTTCAGGGCATGTTCAACTACATCAAAAGGCACTATGTGCCTTTAGGTTGTTAAAGGGATGTGTCTGCAATATCTCAGTAACGGCTAGGGATATTAAGTTGAGACTTCAAGGAACATGGAGGGGGTGTTCAACTAAATAAAAAAAACTAAATAAAAAAACTAAATAAAAAGACACTACGTGCATGTAGGTTATCAATAGGGCTTATCTCCAATATATTTGAAACGGCTAAGGGTATTAACCCAAATTTTTAGTGAATTTTGAGGGGACTATTCAACTAAACCAATATACTTCAAGTGCATATAGGTTGTCAAAATCGAATATATGCAATATATCAGGAACAGCTTTGGGTAAAAAAGGGAAATTTCTAGGAAAGTTCAGAGAAATGTTAACTAAACTTATAAAAAAAAAAAAAAAAAAAAATGAAAACAATTTGTGCCTCCATGTTGTCATGAGGATGTATCCGCAATATCTCAGGAATGGATAAAGGGAAGATAGATGAAAATTTCCTGGAAGATTTCACTGAATCATAAGACACTGTATGTGTCAAGTAGTCAAAATGACATATCTGCAACATCTCGGCTACGTCGTGTTAAGTTGGGACTTTCAGAAGATGTTAAGGAGGATGTTGAACTAAATCAAAAGACGCTGTGTGCATCATGGTTTTAAAAGGGGTTTATCTACAATATCTCAGAAACAGCTATGGCATTAGCTTGAAATTTTCGGAGAATACTGAAAGGGGTATTCAATTAAATCACAAGAAATTAATTGCATCCAGACTGTCAAAGGGCAATTCTGAAATATCTTAGAAACAACTGAAGGTTTTGAGATGAAATTGAAATTTGAGGGTGCTATTAAACTATATCAAAATACTTGAAGTGCATCCAGGTTGTCAAAACGGCAAGTCCGCAATATTCCAAGAATAGCTTAGGATATCAAGTTGAAACTTTCAAGAAAAGTTGAGGGGGATGGTAAACTAAAACAAAATGCACCATGTTGATCCAGGGTGCAAAAAGGGCGCATATGTAATAACTCAGGAACGGCTATGGGTATAAATTGACAATATAAGGGACCCGTCTGAAACTTTTAGGGAATGTTTGGTCGGACCATCAACTACATTTTTAATTTTGACTTGGAGGACCAAAAGGGTTTATCAAGACTATTAATCTTTCATCATAAAAAAATGTGATCTTATTGATTCTTAGTGTGAAATGTTATTTTTTATGCTGATCTGGTTAAAATTTCAGGCCTTGAAGACGTCTTAATTAAACTTTCAGAGCGAAGGGAACTTCAACCGGAAAGGAATCTGGTTGCAGCAATTCTTGACACTCCGTTCTTATTTTCATTTTCTAGAGAGAAAAATCAGAAGTCTTTTTAATACATGATCTAAAAATACTTTTATTTAAAGAAACAAGCATTTAAAATAAAATATAATACAATAAGATTGTTGTAACAAAATTGTAAATCAGCATTGGTGTTAAGATGGCTTCAGCCATGAATTTCATTTATTCGAATAATATTCCCCTTCTCCGTCCACCCAAATTCTGTAATAAAATTGTTTCAAAATTATTTGCAAATTGTGTCCAAAATATAAAGGGCAAGCCAAATATAGATATTTCACTTTCAATGAATAAATGAAACTCAAATCAAACAGAAACTTCAATGAGTGGTCAAGCCGAGTCTAAAAAAAAAGCACCAATTACCACAAGCAGAAGTAGGACCATTACTTCTCAAGGTCACAGCTTCATTTACACTTTATTGAGAAGAATTTCTATTTTAAACATTTTCCCTTGTATAATCTTAATAAATCACAAAATTGCCAAGATTTCAAGGAATGAATATCATTCTATGTTAAACAGTTAATCTATTTTGATTAGTCATTTTCAGTAAATTCGACTATTATGGTGATGTTCGTTCTTTGTTATTGTAGCTGATTTTTGACAAACAAAAACCCCACTGCTCAAAGTAGAAATAACTTTTGGTAAAGCAAAAATGACGCTCTTGCTTTTAGAAGACCTTTGAGGCGTAAGTCCTACTTCTGTTTGTGCAAATTTCTGTTCATTGTAGGCTGGGGCGTAATTTGCTAAGGGGCAGGGGGGCAACTGCCTCCTACAGACCCTATTTTACCACTTCGGACCCTATTCCCCCCGCTGAAATTTAGTTTCTTAAAAAATTCTGCCAAAACTAAGATAAGCCTGCATCATGCATGTATCCAGAGAAGCAGGTCAGTTTTCTTTAGTATTTATTTGCCTTTATGGTACTACGTGACTCATTTTTCCTTTTTCACTGTCATTTTGAATTGATTTGGGAAAATTGGCTCCAATTTTCAAAATTGAACAAGAACTTTGCGAAAAATTTGCTTATTGAAATGCTTGGTGTCTGCTTTAAATTGTAAAGACTACTGAATTAAATTGATGGCTGAAAAGCTCTAGATTGGCTCTAGACTAATTTCAAGCCTCTCGAAATATTTTTTGCATAAAATAAAAGATAGTACTGGTGTACCTGCACAGGGTAGCAAGGGGAATGGTATCCCCAAACAATAATAGAAAGAGCATCCACTTGGCGCAGGAAGGGGGAGGATAGTAGATTTTCCTTTGGTATGCGGGGGGCGGGGAGCTACAAACAACACAATTTAGGCTGACAGTTTTTAATTTTTGTGAGATGTCTTTCAGATCAATACGGAGGGGAAACAAGTACTTACTTTTTAACGTTCCTTCTTCTGAAAAACTTAAATGCATCTAGGCTCGTAACATGGGTGCTGGGGTATGACAGCTATTTAGTGTGAAAATTTTTGATTTGGTTTCGTTTTTTACTGGTTTAAATTTTCATATAGAAGAATGAATTAAGCAAATTTTGACCTTTCATGCTTATGACTGGCTTGAAATTTCACGCAGGAACACAAAGGAGTGGATCAGGTTTTTAAAAAGCTTTCCTTGCTGGCATCCACTTTGAGAATGGTGGAATCACCTCACGAAATCCCATCAGAGCCGAAATTATACTTTTTACCACATGACTGGCCTATAAGAAAGTTTTTTTTTTCTCTTTGATGGTGTTGAGCTCCGTATGGCCAATCATTTAGGTGAACCCGATTCTTTTGCTAAGGAATTATGTCTGTTTTTGAAATGTTTGGCGTACGGATTTAAAGCTCCCACTGTTTTTTTTTTCTGGGACATGTTCGTAAACAATAGTTTGTTAATTTTTTTTTTCAAGAATCAGGGTTACTGAAACCATGAAAAAAAGCTGATCGCTCAAGAATTTTTTCTAACGCAACTTTTAATATTAAATTTGAGAGAGTTTTCTCTCAATCTTTGTGTAATGATTTGTCTGAACAATTTTTTTCTTCTTGTGAACATTCAAAAACAACCCGACAAAATCATCATTCAAAAACTGTGAGTACTAAAAAAATGTACTATATTTTATGATCTTAGCAAAAAAAAAATTTGAGCATTGGGACATTCTTATGCAGTTCACTCTTTTTGTCCTAAAATAAATAAAAAAAATTATCATGCAACTACTCTGGGCTATGGAAACAATGGGATAACATATGCAAGTTTGTCACAAAAAATTTGATAAAAATCGCCTACTCATCAAAAATGTGCATTTACTTTCAAGAAGCAGTCGAAAAAAAAAAGACTAAATTGATAAAATAAAAACTTGGAGATCAACAACAAGAAACAAAATATAAACAAATACAGGAGCAAAGGGGAGCCCCCCCCAAAAAAAAAATAAGAAGAAGAGACTAATCATAAATATAACATTAAGATGATGCAGTTGTGAGGCAAACTCATAAAGTGAGATTGCCACAAGGATAAAATAATTTAATGACGAAAACTTCCCTTTAAAAAAAGGTAAAATCCGGGAAGAAATAAAAGATATTGATCCAGCAAAGTTTGGCTATAATTTTGACACTGATTGGTAATTATATTGGCTACGATAGTTTCAAAGTAATTTACTATTACATCTACTGTGATAAGTCAGAATCTATGTATAAGTTACTTTGACAATTTACGCAAAAAGCTAAAAAACTATTAAGGGTAAATGGTATGGTATAGCAGTTAATTCACTATGTTTCATTGTGACTGTATTTAACCCATAACACGGTGACTTATTATGTGTCACCAAGTGTAATGTCTTAATTCAAATGTTTAGTAATTACTTATGATGATAAAAAATTGGGTGAGGGCAGAGGCGGTTTTAGGGGAGGGACGGAGGGCACACTTACCCGGATGCAGACATTTTAGGGGTGCATAATTTCAAGCAAATAATCTAACAGTTGTAACCATTCCGTAGTTTTTTTTAATTATTTATACTAAAATAAACTAGAGGGCGCAGTTAATAAATAAAAATGATCAATATATTACTAATTAATTAAAAATATATATTACATAATAATAATTAGTATAATCAAATTAAAACAATTCATAGTAATTATATAATTAAATAATTTGAATAATAAGCTAAAAATAATTGAAATATAAATTATTAATTTATTTATAAATTGAAAATAGTTTTATTAATAAATGATTTTTTAATTAGGCCTGATAATTTTTTGGGAGACAGGGAGGCACAAGAGAGGCCAGAACTACCCCTGGGTGATAGAATAGTCAAAATCCAGTGCTAATTACCACGTATAGGGTCAATCAAGACATTAAAATGAAAACTAAAATTGACTTGATTGCTAAAACAATATACGCGTAGAAAGACAATTCATTCCTTCAATAAAAAGATAATGGAAAATTTACGTAAAAGGGTAAAGATGTCTTTTTAAAATGAAAAAAAATTGGAAGCCCCCAGTCTAAGGATAATTTCAGCTCGTTTTAAGTTTTAGTGTCGCTCTATTCTTTCATTTAAAAATTGTTTAAGCCAATTTTTGGTCGCTTAAATAATACCAAACATTTTCAAGAATGTCGCAGGTTTTGAAACAAAGAATAAGATTTGTTTGTAGATTTCTCATCAAATCATAAATTTCTTTTGGATTAGAGAATTATGCAAAAAATGAGAAAGACGAAGACGAAAGCTCAAAACAGTTAAAAAACCTGGGATGAAAAATCTTTGTGAGTTCGTGATAAGAAAATTTCAATTTCAGACAGAAAAAAATGTTCTAATAAAAATATACAAGGCGCTTGTTAGAATCTGACGGCACTTGATTCTACTTAAAGCTTCCCGGCTGTCCTTTGCAATTCAGCCACAGTGACACATGCAACTAGCAAGCAAATAAGACGGGATTAACCCTGACGAAATTTCAAGGTTTAAATTTTATAATTTATTGAAAGTACCAAGGAATAGTGTAAATGCAACCTGATTTGTTGAGCTGGTTACAAGAATACAATCATATATGACTAGAAAAAATAAGAAAAATGGAAATTCAATTTTTAATGAAAAGACATTTATATGCAGTTAAAGAATTTTGACTTCTAGCAGGCGTCAAATTTAAAAAAAGAAAACCTGGATAAAAAAACAAAACAGCAAAAAAAGCTCAAACCACATGGCACTAAACGGCTTAAGAAGAGTTTAGCTTTCCTTTGAAGCTGTAGCTGTCTTTAGTAATCAAAAGACTATTAAAATTTGAATTTTTGGGATAGACGCTTTGCCAAATTTATCTTTTTAGTTTTGATTACTTATTTTCACCCTTTAACATGGCAGCACTGACGAAAATGTGATTTTTCCCTAAAGATTTTTTAATTTTGAAGCAACCAAAGGTAAAATCCTAAGAAATCAAGAATCTAGGAATAAAGGAGAATATCTTGGAAAGACAAGAACGAGCCTCTGGAGGAATAATTAAGCAAATATTTCACCTGCATCAAACAAAATGTCCTAGGTGTGAAGAAGAAAGAATTTAAAACAAAACTACACAAAAAGGACAAAAATTTAAATCAAAGATGAATAAAAAGAAAACAATAAAACCAAATATATACAACTGCTGCTCCATGACGGAAATCACAGAAGTAGAATATACAATAAAAGGGCCGCTGCTCTGAACAAGTGAATCTGATATTGTATATTTTACTTGCGTGGTTTGGGTAATTACTTCAGTGGTTAGTGCAAATATTCTTGTATTTATTCTCATTTTTCTTCCTAATGGCAATAGACCCGTTTTTGTTTTCAAGATTTTCCTCTTTGTGTTGTCAGGGTAAGCAAGATCCGCTTTAGATCTTTTATAAGAAGCGCATGTAGCAGGTAAGTTTTTTTTAAGATGGAAAGGGATTCAAAAACTAGTGCAACCTTGCAGCACGCTCCGTGGAACGTATGAACGTGACAAAAGAGCTCTCCGTCTCGTTCCAGAATTGGAGGGGTCAAAATTTTCAAAAAGCTTGATTTTCAGAGTAGACATGCGCTATATAATGATGATGGTCGTCTTAAACTTGCAACATTAAATCGCTTTCGTTGATCTTGAGAAGACCTGATATTGGCACCTCGCTACTAGAGCAAGCTTCGTTTTTTGTTGATACTGTGATCAAGCAGAAAGCTTTGACCTGGCGAAAATTAAATAAACTTAGAAATTGAATCCAGGCCTCTCGTTTAGTGTTTCTGGATCGTTGATTTGAATACCGAATTTAAATCTTTACCCTCATGAGGTCAAAAAAAAAATTAACTTCACTATTAGGTTAAATGGGGTTAAACTTCACTATTCTTTTTTTTTTTATTAAATCAATAACTTCATGAAGTGAATTGTTTCTTCCAAAACTTGCATAATCACAACAAAGGCATAATTGATATTTTTTTTGCAAACTGATTAGGACACTGGATACATGGTCAGTTTGCAAATAATACGCTTTTTCAGCTGATATTCGTAATAGTCTCCAATCGACAGCTTGAAAAGCCAGCTTTCCTTTAAACTGGATATTTCCAACTAGCATTTTTTGCCGCCAAGAAATGACTTGATGTAGACATTGCTGCTTAAATTGATTTCTCTTAAGATCTCAAAGTTAAGTATACCAAATTGTATGCGTAGCATTGATGAAGTACAAATGCAGCACAATGCAGTACAGCATTTGAACCCACGTACAATGCAGCATTTGAATGCACGTACATGCACGTACAGAGCAGTACAGTGCAGTACGGCATTTGAATGCACGTAAGTCCTAGGTTGGATCTAATGTTACATCTGTGATATTTTATTATTATTATTATATATTATTATATTATATTATTAATATTTTTATCGTTGATTTTATTAGGATTTCCCGTCGGATTTCAACGTTATAGGGTACGACGGAGATGTCTATAATTCTATGCCTGAAGTCTATGACTATCTACGTTAGTTCTGCCCAAAGAATAACGTATGAACGGATGATAGATAGACTTATCTATCAACAAATGAAATGACATCATTTTTATACAATCCTAAAAAGAACTTATCCCAGACTATCTGTCTTGGTTTTTTTTTTTACAATTAGCCATGCCTTGATGGCTGCAACTACTCGATTTTAATTCAAAATCAACCGGACTCGGACAACATTCCATTTTGGAGATTCAGCGTTTTAATGTGTAATTTTTTATTTCAATTTAGTTCATAGATGGTATATTTAGCTTTTCTTTATATCTTTTCTTATTCATTTTGTTTTCGTTTGAAGTTTATAGCCGATTTATTTGATTGAAATACTCCTTTTGTGAGTTTAATTCCTCGATAAAGCCGGTGCTTCGAGACCCAAGCGATTCTTTACTAAACAGTTCGCGGTAACGAACTGTAAGTAAGGAGCGACACCGCTCAATAGTAACCGAAACTCTAAAAAACTGAATTTAGATACCAATAGATAAATCAAAAGAATCGGATTTTTATGCTGATTTCAAATATATAAGTTTCATCACGTTTAGTCTTAATTATCGAAAGTTACGAGCCAGAGAAAATTTGCCTTATTTTCGAAAAGGGGGAAACACTCCCTACAAGTCATAGAATCTTGATGAAAATTAGTGTGTCAGAGAACCCTACTGTAGAGGTTTCAAGCTCCTACCTGCAAAAATGTGGTATTTTGTATTTTTTGCCGGAAGAAAGATCACGGATGTGTGTTTATTCTTATTAGTTTTTTTCCCCAGGAGTGATCGTATCAACCCAGGGGTCCTGGAATATCAGGAGAGGGATCATTCGAACGGAAATTAAAAGCTCTAGAGCTCTTTTTAAATGAGCAAAACATACGAATGCGTGTTTATTTGTTTTTTTGTTGTTTTTTATCTAAGATCGGGGTAGTAGTTTGCTAACTTTGAAACCCAAGGAATTTCAAGGTGTCTAAAATCGGGTATGCCGATCGCCAATTTACGTGCTCAGGAAAACCAATAAGTAGATAATTATCCACGAATAATAGGTAATATAGATACCATGACAGTACACCAGGGTACCGATGGGATTATTACTCGTACAACCATTTTGCTAGGAAAACAGAAGTCAACAACATGAAACAAACTAAACAGTGAACAAATATGTGTTTATGTGGTACCCCCATCCCAGCCCAAAGAACCAGAAATATAGAGCTATGAGAATAAAATATTTATGTGAGCTATAAAGTATCCATGATTGCTTTTACTAAGGTAAATCGCCGGAAAAATTTCACCCCACTCCTCAAAACCCCATTAAAGAATTGTCAGAATTAAAAACCAATTTATTAGATTTCTCAGAGTACTACAATTAACAAGCTGGTATCCCAGCTTGTTAATTGCAGCTGGTGTAGCTTCAAATGCCTTTAGGTCCCGAAATTAGCAAACTGCTTCCCAGATTTAAGGTTACAAAGAGCGCCGGCCAGGTTACCAAAGACCCGATTTTAATGTGAAAACCCCATGATTTATTCAAAATATCTATTCAGCCTAGCATAAATAATAATTTTTTTAATTTTTGGGGAGCCGCTGGTTAAGGACACTAATTTGCCAAGTTCATAATATGCATTATTTATAGCAGGGCTAATATAGGCGGACTTTAAAGTTATTTTTAACTTTAAAGGCGGACTTTAAAGTGTTATTTATGCCTACCGTGCAGTAAATGTTTTCTCTTTATTTTTATTTCAAGGCTATCAAACTAAATGAACGCTCCAATTAAAAATGCATAATCTTCATTAACATTGGGCTTAGGAAAATTATAAAAATTTTACAATATTTCTTTAGAATATTTTCTAAGATAACCATAATTATTGATGAAATGTAAACAACAACATTTGCAAGATCGCCAAAGTTTAAGCTATATTTTATATAGGTATAACAGTCCAAATGGGTTTTTGCTGAGAAAGAAATATCAAAACATTCTTTGTGTATATGTATTTTTAGACATTAGAAATGTTTTCGCAAACATTCTGTAATAATATTATCTTAATTGTCTCCTTTTTTATATCAATATTTCTTTTGATAAAAAGTTTTCCTAACTTTTGATGTCAAATATTACTTGTTTGTGGAACAGACAGAAGAGGGTTCTAAAGTTAAAATGATTCTTTTCCTTAACACATTGACACTTTTCGATACATAGAGGTCCATCTGGCAACGTAATAAAATAGTCTAATTTATTTAGAAAGTTGAAAGCTTTTTGTCAAGGTATAGCAGATATAAATTATAACTCATAAATCCTTACTAAAAGTCAACTTTCCAATCCTGTCAAGTCATAGAAACATTGTCACCAGCTCATCCAGGAATCACTGAAGAAATTCCGAGGATGTTCCAAAAGCTTGGAGAGGTTTTTCCCCACATCGCGTAGTTGATATGGAGCATGCACTCTCGGGAATCTGAATTCCCACCCAAATCCGTTTCTGATCAGAGATAGATTCTCTTAGAGGAAGTTAAATCCTTTGTTTTGAATAGTCTTCGAATGGAATTGCTCTATTAAAAATAATGTTATTTGAATATCCGAAAAACCCATAGTTTGCTATTTGCTGAATATGGACCTACTTTTCTTTATCTGTGGTAGATCCGGGTAAGTAACACCCCCTCCCCCAACACCCCGTTGTGTATGGAAGGATAAGCAATGTAGAGTGACTGAGTGCTTAGGTATACATGAATATCACCTTTTTTGTTTTATTTTTTTTTTTTTTTTTTTAAATCCCACCACCTCTCCTCTCGGTGACAAAATAATATTTTTAACATAATTTCAAAACTTTAATTTAACCTACACTAATTTAAAAACGACATACATTAATTTTTAAATTTTTTATCCGAACAATATTGATGAAAACACACTCTGCTACTATAAATATTTAACATGATCAAAGTTTATAAAAAGGATTATTAGCCTTCATTATCCTTTTCTGTAATTTTATCCTATATTTTCTTTTTTTCACCTTCCTTTTTTCCATTTTTTCCCCTTTTTCGCTTTTACTCCTCAACTTCATTTTACACCTATTAAAAAATAAATTCAACAAAATTACAAACTTCAACCAAACTACAACAACAAAAAAATTTCTCTTCCTCTATTTTCTCCTCCTTTATATCTCTGAAATTAAAAAAAAACTCAATTAACCCAATATAGCATTTTCATCATCCTAACTATAGACTCCCTTTTTCAAAAAAAAAACAACAAAAAAAATAAAATAATAATAATAATTTCCCATAGGCTATATAGCAACTAAAAAGAATTAAGGCAATCAAATACAACAGGTTACTCTCCGGGGCATACTACAACACAAATAAAAACAAAACAAAATACAACACACGTCCCGCTTGTAGGATGCTAACCCTCCTTAGGAGAATCCTTTGACGGTGGCTTCAACTACATTCCAAATTTTACATTACTCCTTCAAGCTTCCATAAAAAAAAAAAAAAAAAAAAAAGAATTTCACCTTTAAATATACTCGCCAAGTTTCGGTAATTTCTGAGTTATCTAACAATTATTTACATATTTCAACTAATTCCGGTTGAATTTTCATACTTCGTTTTTGACTCAATAAACAGCTCTAGGCTTGAAAATTTTGTGTGAAAACACTTCACTAATAGGTTTTTCACAAAGACAAATGTCAGTTGGGTTTTAGCATCTGGGCAAAAAAACTGCAAATAATAAACTTGAGAGTTTATATCTATCGCTGTTATTAGAGCCCTCTATTTTACGAATACAGCAGATAACCGAATTCTTCTACGAGTCACACCACAAAAAGCAATTGAATCAAACAGGCTTTCTATTATAGGAAGCACTGTTGGTCGTATGAATTTGAAAGCTTTGATTGGAATTCCATCTGGACCAGGTGGGTTACTCTACTTTTGAAAAGTCATATTTTAGGGATGACAGATTACCGAAAACTGCGCAATCCATCTAGGGTCAAACGAGAAGCAGCCATCCCTGAATGGGGTGTGAAGGGGCTATAAGAAAAAATAAATGGAAATTGGAACTAAATGGAATGAATTAAAGATTAAAACTTTGAAAAAATTGCGATGAAGAGTGAAAGGTATTTATGCTGGTCTTAGAAGGCCTCTTTACAAGTACATCCTCCCATCGACGAGCTATCTTTATCTGTGCCTCCGTTTGCCAAGCCAATACGGCAAACACACAGAAATACGGTGGTCGGATTACATGCAAAAGGAGACACCAACATTGAGTAGAGCTTTAATTTGGAATGGTCTCTCGAGGGAGGAACTTGAAAACCCTTTTGGTAATTTTTATAAAAGGTGGTTGAAGAGACACAATTTTAAGTAGAAAACCTACGTAAATTGTTGACTAGTGGCACTCCAGGCCGCGAATTTTTGGCAGCTTGGCACTTGTCTTAAAAATAGAAAACAAAGAGATTCAGAATATTCTTTTTACTATCCCGACAAAGTGAACGAAGATATCCGTTCCCTAGGCTCCACCTCCTCCTCCCTCCAACAGCTGAATTTTATGCACAACTTACACTATTTCTTAGATCATTTGTTAAAGCATTCATTCCGAAACTGGCACCATCCTAATAATTAAAGCTTCTAATATTTTCTACATGTCATCATTTTTCTTGTGCGGAGTCAAAAATTTTCAGGCTAGTTGTGCTATCCATAATTTAGCTTTACCATTCGTTTTGAGCGGTTACTAATTAGCGCAGGCCAACAAGCAAATAGTTGTGGTAGTCAGAAAATAGTTTGATCCTAGCATAGAATGTAGAGCCTAGTCTTCTGAATCCGTCATATTGCGATCCTCAGTCTGCAGGTAAATTACAAAAACTTCATCACCCTTTAGTACCCTTAAATTACCGTCAGAAAACTCTTCAAGGTTCAGTGAAGTGTTGGCAAGCTATCCCAATATAAAGAGTTTCGGTCTCCTTATAGATTCTTGAGAAACAAATTCATATTATTCTCATTGATTCGGTCTTTATATTCTGAATTCGGTCTTTATTTTCGATTCTGGTCATAGTTTCGGTCTCCTCCTAGATTCTCGAGAAATAAAATTCACAGATTCGGTCTTTATTTTTTATTTTGGTTATGAAGTTTCGGTCTCCCCCTAGATCCTCGAGAGAAAAATCCTATAGATTCCCAAGAAAAAAAGGTCTGCTTTTTAGTCCATTTTGAAAGCGAGTTTTAAAAAATTATAAAAAAAAAAAAAAAATTCAAAGAAAAATATTATTTTCGACTGTTTTGTCATCTCTACAACTAAAAAGTTTTTAGTCTTCTCTAAGACAAAAATTAGCGTTATCTAGGAGTCGGGCCTAAGTACAGTATATAAATAATAGGCAGTATGATCTTTCCCTATCTCACCTATTATAAAAACCCGGACCGAGGTACGAGTACTCCAGAGAACGTACAAACATAAGCAACATTAGATCTTTTCACGGGTAGACAAGTCAGATTTCTCTTGAACGCAAAACTTGGCTTCAACATTGTAACACTAAATTTTAAAGAATCTAATTTTAAATTAATTAATTCCAATACATATATAAAAATCGGTAATTAGTAGTGCAATGTTATTATTAGATGTTTTTAGGAATTACAAGTAGGTTTTGAAGTCTCAAGTTGGTTTCAAAGGCATTTTGAGAAAGTTTCTGCCAAAATATGTATTCCAGGGTAATTGGACCGCTAATGACAGATCAAATGAAAGGATCTGTTTATACGCGCTAATGCAAGAACAAGTGGGAGGAGCTGTTTGTTCGCACTGAGAATGAAGAGCCAGAAATTATCTGCGGTAAACTTACTGCTATATCTTTATACTGTGGGCCTAAGTTACCACTGTCATTATTCCGCGGTAATCTCAAATACGATTTCTCACGATTGTTGTTTTCTTCACAATTTTTTATTCTCCCCCCCCCCCCTGTTTTTCACTTTTCTTTCAAATTGGTCTGTTTTACAAAGTCGTTCTGTATCCATTAGGTTGCTTAGGCTGCTGGACGAGACAGGAGCTGAAAAGCTTACGGACTCAAAAGAAAACCAACAAGTCTGGCCCAACTCCCAGAATCTCTAGACAACAATTTCTTGTGATTCTTCAGTTAATTACTTTTTTCCTGACTTTGCCACTCTCCTATAAAAATTTCCGAAGAGATATCTGACAAAAATTCAGGCACGTACGGTCAGTCTTTTTTTTTGTCTGGTGCAATCAGTAGAGTGCTATTAAGTTACCTTTTAAACCGTACTATTTGTTATTGTTTTTTTTATCTATACGACCACAAATTCGAAAGACTAAAATCAAACCCCAGACAGAAATACAAATGTGGAGGGATACAGAGAGAGGGGAGAGAGAGAGAGACAGAGAGAGAGAGAGAGACAGAGAGAGAGAGAGAGAGAGACAGAGAGAGAGAGAGAGAGAGAGAGAGAGAGAGAGAGAGAGAGAGAGAGAGAGAGAGAGAGAGAGAGAGAGAGAGAGATGGAGATGGAGCAAGTAGAGACTGCTGAAAATGACGCTATCTCAGATAAATATAAGAATTATTGTATAAATTTAATAAAATCCAAATGCGTACATTTAATTTTAAATATAACAAACATAAAGAATTACACGAAAATAAGAAAGAAGCAATATAATCTACAACTTTAGTACGTTTTTAAACTTTGCAAAGTCCCACAGTGTGTAGTGGACAGATCCAAACCCATTGTTGATGTCATGAATTTTCACTCCTTTAGAAAATGGCAGTCCAATAAGCAACTGAAAATATACAAATAAAACATAAAAATGCTATTTAGTTAATTGGAACTGAGATTAATAGCCACAACAATCATTTTCTTCCTTTTTAAAATAATATAGAACACTGACTAATTATAATGTCACTATTATGACTGACTTATAATGTCACTTATTAATTATAATGTCACTATCACCCACAAGTTTTGGTCTAAATTTCAGCTGAAAACTTGCCTAAGAGTTCCAACGGAATTTCTTTTTTTTGCCATATATATATATATATATATATATATATATATATATATATATATATATATATATATATATATATATATATATATATATATATATATATATATATATATATATATATATATATATATATATATATATATATATATATATATATATATATATATATATATAAATTACAAGATTTTCGCATTTTTGAGTAAAAGAAAGAAAATTCTCCATAAAAGTAGAGATCAAATTAAAAAATTATAAAAGCATAAATTGTAGCTAAGCAAAAGAAGTAATCAAACAGTTCGTGGTAACAAGTAAGGAGCGACCCGGCTAAATAGTAACCGAAACTCTAAAAAAATGGGATTTTGACACCAATAGATACATCAAAAGAATCAGATTTTAATTCTGATTTCAAATATAAAAGTTTCATCAAGTTTAAGCCTACCCATTAAAAGTTAAGTGCCTGAGAAAATTTGTCTGATTTTCGAAAAAAGGGGAAAAGACCCCCTAACAGTTATAGACCCTTAATGAAAATCACATCATCATATTCAAATTATCAGACAACCCTACTACAAAGGTTTTATGATCTTACATACAAAAATGTGGAAGTTTCCTATTTTTGCCCGAAGAAAGATCACGGATGCGTGTTTATTTGTTTGTTTGTTTGTTTTTTTTTCTTTTTCCAGGGGTGATCGTATCGAACCAGTGATCCAAATATAACGTAGGAGGTCTCAATGGAACAGAAATTAAAATCTAAATGGACCTTTTTAAGTGACCAAAAAATGAAAGGCAACAAGGACCCCTCCCACACTCATTTTTTTCCCAAAGTCACCCAATCAAAATTTTGAGAGAACCATTGTGTTCAGCATGGTCGAAAATATGATAAAAATGTCTTTTAGGATGAATTGATCCCCCGAATTCACCTTTTTGGTGTATTAAATTTATTACATTTAATCAATTTTTACTTTTAGTTTTGTTTTTTGGGAATTATACAGTCTTTTTAAGTGGATATTTTTTCTGGTAGGTGGGGGACGGAGCGGGGCGGTGGCCAGAGGGAAGGCACTTGCCATGAAGGAAGTGCACATGGGGCAAGAGACATGGCTATGAAGGGGGCGCCGGATTTCCCAGCATTATTAAAGAAAAAGATCAGGAATTAAATAAAAAAAAACAAGTTTTTCAACTGATCAACTGATTGTGATTAAGAGGTCATTTTTAAAGAACTGGAAATAAATTCGAACTATAGTTTAAAGAGCAGGGTATTGACTAGGGGGCGAACCCCCTAACATACGTGTTAAGAATTTATGAATATAGAAGTTCGTTACGTAAGTTAATTCTAAGTTACGTATATTTATTACTAATAAAAACGTTCGTAAATAAAATTAAACAAGTTTCGAGAAAGCCATTTAACCAAATATAATATGCAAATTTTGTTTTAATTATTCATGTACGGTGAGCCAAAATCAAAACCTGCATTAATTCAAAAACGTTCAAAAATTAAATAAAAAAAACAAGTTTTTTTAACTGAAAGTAAGGAACGACGTTAAAACTTAAAACGAACAGAAATTATTCCGTATATGAAGGGGGCTGTCCCTCCTCAACGCCTCGCTCTTTACGCTAAAGTTTGACTTTCTCACAACTCTATTTTTTTAAACAATAAAAAAACTTTAGCGTAAAGAGCGAGGCGTTGAGGAGGGGACAGCCCTCTCATATACGGAATAATTTCTGTTCGTTTTAAGTTTTAACGTCGTTCCTTACTTTCAGTTAAAAAAACTTGTTTTTTTTATTTAATAAAAGGAAGTACCGTACCACTAATAAGAGAGACACTGATACTCTTCAGCCCCCCCCCCCCAAAGATCAATGGTTTTACTTAACGCTTAAATAAGACAAACAGATTATCAAATATGTTTTGTTCAGCAAATTGATTTTCTGTATATTTGAAAACAATGGATTTGGAAGAAAGAAAACGTAAATGAAAATTTACTGCATATCAGATCAATTAAAATAATTTTTTAACTAAAGTAAACTAATGCTACAAGTCTGCTGATGCTAAAAATCATTCCTAAAGTTTGAGAATTTTTTTTTTCGAATGCGATAGTAAAAAACGAAAATGTTCAAATATATTAGGTTTTCAGCAGAGCATAAATGATATTCGAGCCTTTTGGGGGGTTTTCAGGGATATCAACAATAAACTCATTTCTAGCAGTTCCTACTTCTTTAAAAATACAAATATTATTCAGATTTTACCTTGTCTTTATGTTGTTGTCTTTTTTCATGTTGTTATTACTTTGTAACAATTATAAAATCATTGTTAGTGATTTGTTCCATTAAAGTTTCATGTGCATTAAACTTTTTTCTTGGGGAATATCTCTAATCTGAACATATTTGAATATCGGAGATTAGTTTGAAGAAGTACTCGTTTTCATCTGATTTGTTGAGTCTAAAGCCAAAAATTTGAATTTTAGTGATAAAGGCCTGTCACAAAAGGAATCATCAAACCAAGGAAAATTAAATCTGCCAGGCAAAAATTTAAAGGGGAGCAGGGAAAACAGGTCAATTGTAGGAAAAGTTGATTTTCACTTTCTAATTTGGCTCACTGGAAACAAATTAACAATGAAACATTAAAAAATGAAAAAAAACTGCAATTTTTTCTTTCTTTGTATCTTTTTTAAGTATTTTTTGTATCTTTGTTTCTATTATACACTGTAAATTCGGTCTCCTTCAAAGCCTCCACTCTAATTTTCTGGAGGTTTTGAGGGGTGGCAATGCTAAACTTATTTGTGTTAGTTGTGCTAAACTTGTGCAAATTTGTGTTAGTTGTGTTTGTGTTAAGTTTGTCTCTATTTAACTCCGTAAATTCAATCGCCTTCAAAGCATTCAGTCTTAGTCTTCTGGAGGCTTTGAGGGGTGGCAACACAACACTTAATTGTTGTAGTTCCTAATCCTTTGAAGCTTGTCTTTATTACACGTTCCAGGCTTTGCTGTTATACGCTCTATTAGGCTTTGAGGATTGGTAATGCTAATCTTATTCGTATTAGTTGTGTTTGTTTTAATTTAGTTTCTATTAAACTCCGTAAATTCAATCGTCTTCAAAGCCTTCATTTTAGGCTTTTGGAGGCTTTGAGGGGCGGCAACTTAATACTTAATTGTTGTGGTTCCTAATCCTTTTAAGTTTGTCTTTATTACACGCTGCAAGTTCGGTTTCCCTCGAAGACTCCATTATAGCCTTCTGGAGGCTCTGAAGGGTGGCAACATTACACTTATTTATGGTAATTCCTGTTTGTTTTAAGTTTGACCCGACAATATTTTGTAAACTCGATTTATTTTAATTTTTAATTTTATATTTCTTAGCATTATTGCTTATTTTAGGTCCAATGCCTTACACTCTACTTGTTTAAATTGTTAAATTCGCCCTTTACTTTTCATGACAGAACTTGCTTTTGAAATTAAATTTCTGTTTCTTTTTTTATTGATAATGGTTTTATGTCTATAAATAGCAATTTCTATACTGCACAATTAGCGCCAGATCAGTAAGCAACAAGTTTAGAAAACCTTAAAACTAAACATAGATGGAAATCAAACTATATTTTTCGAATTCGTATGCCATTTACCGCGTTTTGATTATTGACCTCTGCATTACAAAATTCACATCTGTTTTGTAATCAATAAACACAGGAATCCTTTAATACAACCTTTGATAAAAGTCAAACACTATTTGCGATACACGTAATTGGCATATTTCAACACTGAATTTCTATTTTGCATTATTAGCCATACATTTGTAATCAACAAACTTCAGAAGCCCTCGAATACCAAATTTAGTGCCAGTCAAACATCAACTGTCAAATATGTACTTAGAGTATTTTGATTTAGGCTGGTAATACTGTGATATTAACGGTCATGAATCGAAAGAGGCACAATATGTCTGTATGTGCAAAGTTGGGCCCCTACTTTGATTGTTATCAAGCATTTTTTACGAAATAAATGTTGAATGTGTTTCGATAAGAACTTGCTACATCGATATTGCTACATCAGGCTCATCTTTGTTATCAACAGCCGACTTCGACTTCCTTACCAACACCGACTTCGAAGGTTTAAAACCGATTGTACAGAAGCTTAGCTTCTTAAATAATGTGCCATTACCCTAACTAAGGAAAAATAACAAACCAAAACTGATTATCGAAGGACAAGCTACACCAACCTTATCTGCTAACACACACTGGAGTTTATTTAATTTGAGGAGGGGGGGGCAGAATAGATGGGACTAAAAATTTGAGAAAAAATTCTAAAAAAGGAATTATACGGAAACTGCGAATAATAATGAAAGAACCGTAAAAATGCTCAAGATTTAAAAGGATCACTATGAATGTGCGTCTTCATGCACAAGAAAGTATTACGCAATTTAGAACTGATTCTAATGTATCATTTAGAGGCCATTTGGCCTATGCATTATAAGAAAACAAATCATATACTACCTGTTTTTTTAGAATCAAGTAGAAAAAGACTTCGCTATAGTTATCGAGGAAGATGACCTCTGAAAAACTCATAATTGAAAGTCAAAGAGCTTTTCTAAGTGAATTTTGGATACAGAGTATAATATATACTATTCTCGACGAAAATAGCGGCTTGAAAAAATATTGAATAGTTTTTGTTATGTAAAAAAAGAAATACAATTCCTGACTTTGAGCGCCGTTTATAACGACTATTTTTTGCATTTTTCTACTCCATTTGAAGGCATAGTTTCTATGGACAAACTCACTGAAAGTCAGGAGGATATTGTTTTTTCCGTGGCATTAATAATCTAAGAAATCCACTGATCAACCTCTACTATTTATTATCATTGGGAGAGCTTAGTGTTCGTTAGCTTCTACTAATTAAATGGGATAACAAACCTTGGGCGTAAGCAGAAAATACTGAGCAGATCCTTCTTCGCAAGAAGTATTTACAAGGAGCTCAAATACCTTCCTTTCATTGGCCTCATCCATTCCCTAGAAGGAAAAACAAATTTTAATGATTGTGAATGTTCTTCTTTAAAAAATGAGCTATACGAAAAGTCATACAAAAATCTAGGATGGATAAAAAATTGAATTTCAGGGGGGGGGGGCTTAAAAATCCCTTTATTAGAAGCTTTCAAGATTTTTTTTTTTGTGTGTTTCTGAAAGTTTTTTATAGAAGAAAAAAAGAAAACTAAAATAACTGTAGGAGGGAAAGATAAAATAACCACTTGGTATTTTATAAAACTAGAATATCGCTATATCTTGTGGTTCTTACCCTGGTCTCCATACTGAAAAATCTGCAAGCATGATTCTACACTATCGTAGTGATGTTCGAACTGTCAGACCTTTAACTAGAGGAGATGCCTTGTTAACACTACACTAAGTGTTTTCTGACACCTAAAGGTTTTCGACAACCAATCAAATTAGTTGTTATAAAAACAATCATTATCAATCACCCAAACCATTTAGCGCTCCAAAAAACGAAATCGAGCCAGAAAATTCGATACTATCGTATTGAGGTTCGAATTGTCACCCTCTCAATTAGACGAAATGTCTTATTAATACTATAGTAAGTCTTTTCTGGAACTGAGGTTTTCAATGGTCAATAAAACTAATTTTTATTAAAATAGTTACCATCGATCTCCGAAACCATTTAGCATTAGGAAGAACAAAATGGAGCCAAAAAAACAACCCAGATTATTTTGTCAGCTATATAAATTAATATATGTATGCATACACTTTTCAATTGGTATGATTGTTACTAAGAGACATGCAGAGGTTTTATACGTAACCACGTTGCCATACAAGATGAAAGAACAGAAGTTTCGTTATCCTTTTCGGTATCCAAATAATTCTCATTGACCCCATACGAACGTTATCCCACAGGAAGCAATACTTTAGTAAAGCAATTTACAAGGTTAAACTATCAAAACATTTTATACCCAGTCTTCTTTTTTTGCTGATATCCGCTCGATTTACCATATTTGTTCAGGCCAGGGGTTGTAAACCCAAAACTGGCAAAGTCACATTCGTCACAGATTAAGAGACAGTATATTAATTAAAAATCTTCATGCAAGTTATACAACCGAAATTTCCTTTTAAATTAGCCAAACTTTCTATGTTACAAGACAAAACGAAATAAAATGAGCTTTCGAATTAAATATTGCCAAAAACAATGGACACTGTGCACTGCTGTGTTGGTCTCGGGCGGTGCTGCACACTACTGCAGCACACAGCACACTGCTGTGTGCTGCGATGAAGTTATCGCAGTCTTTTTTATTTAATAAGTGCTTTATTTAAACTAGAAGGTAGAAGAGCCCTTTGCTCAAAGTATTCATTCAAAGATGAAAGTATTCCCTCTTCAAAGACCAGAGCAACTTTTGGTTGCAGACTCGCCAGTATTGACGTGACTAGTTGGGTTTGCAGATGACTTTCATAACTTGTCTAGAAATTTTTTTTTTTAGAATAAAATTTAAAAATATTGGAAATAGAATGATGCGTTTCTTTGGAGTTTTACACAAAAAAATATGAAATTGTTTTATTTAATTTAAATAGCTCGGTCCAAAACTGAGATTCAACTAGGGTCAGATGTGGTGATACCTTCCGAGTCGGTTGTTTATCTGGATTTGCCAATTGTCAATACTATGCAAACTACACATGGTAATACACATAGAATCGAGAATCCGATCAGCTTAGGGGGCTTCTGATTCTTCAAAAAGGAATTTAAGAAAATCATTGTTAAAGATATTTGTAGCGGTTGCGATGCCTCAAATCTTGTATATTTCACCATTCTGGAAATTATGACATGTTGAAAATGAAGTAGCTATAAGGAAGGTATCCCAAGTTTTAATCTAGGTTCCACTTTACACAGGCAATTCACATGCAACTAGGAAATATTCAGTGCTCAATCTTTTTGTTTCTGTAGAAGAATTGCAATTGAAGGACCGCAAAAAGTTGAAGGTAGTAGCCATCCCTGGAAGGCTTTACTTACTTAGTGGAATATAGTGTTGCGTTGATTATTCATGTATTTTAGTGTTGCGGCTCATTTATTCATTTTCCTTTTTGTTTATTTTTCCATCTTCTACTTTACTTGTGACATATGTTTGAAATAAACTCGATTCAATTCAAGGTCCGTCCCTAGAGACTTGTACTATTTTTCCAACTTCTGCCATCATCTGATATGAGTCTCGATCAAGCAATTTCTCCAGTTCTTTGTCTTAAAACTTTTTCAGCGCGCTAGAACGCTCATTACCATCAAATTCAAAATAATTGCTTTGAAACCAGTCTCAGCATGTCGTATCCGACAGAGCATTGTCACCATAAGTCTCAATTCCCAAAAAAACTTCAACACTATAAGTCAGTATTCCCCGCAGAAAAAACTTTATTTGGCACAAAACTAGACATTTTTAGAACAAAAAAAAGAACTTGTTTAAACTCTACGGAAGACAAAAAAAGAATCGGACTCTGAATATTCGTTAAGAAAAGATTATTTTCGGACATATGTAAAGCAAAAGTTAACACAACAAAAACCATAATTTTATACGGGAGTTTTATTATCTTGTTTATATTATATAGTTATTTAGTTTTTTTTCGTTTTTTTAAATAAGAGTTAGCGATTTTCTTTTCTTATCAGTTCCCCATAATCTTTGGTGTTCTCAGAATATAAGGAAAGAGGAGGGGGGCACAAGAGACCCCAGGATGAAACTCCTTCCCCGTCACTGCAATGTGGAGAATTACATGAGAAATGCACATTTTTCAATAATTTAATGCTAGAAAACTACCTAAATATTATTGCTTCCGTATTCAACCCCCCCCCCCTCACCACCAAATCAAAATAACGAATACGGCCGTCAATTGTGTAGAAACATTAAATGGCTGATCATATTAAAATCTAGGGTGTTGAGCCGGGGCGTATCCAGGATTTTTCGTCGGGGGAGGGGGAGATTTACAGAAAAACTACAAAACACACAAACAATTGGTTCATATGCATTTTTGTTACTTTTTTAAGACTCGGACAAAATTTAGGGGGGGGGGCTCAAATCTGGTAGCCCCACACTCCGTGTTGAGTATTAAGAGAATCTTATCTGAAAAAAAGGTACTCTCGTTCACTTTAGACAGAGTGGTCCAGAAGTACAGAAGTCTTTACTTCATTTAAAAATTTTCATGTGACAATATTCACATTCTGATAGTATTCCCTCGTTTAAATTGGTAGTTTATATGGTAGAAAAAATGAAAAAAAAATATATATATCCAAAAGCACAAAGTTTGAAAGACATATGAACAGCAATATTGACCTAATTTGTTGTATTGTAAAATAGTTCTGGTGTCAACCTAGCTGGGAACACCGGTATCAAATAAAAAAGGACAAGTCATAAATACAAGCAAGAAAACAAAACACACATTAGGTGTTAGTGAGTTTGAGGCGGTAACTCTTGCAGCGGAAATTTGGGTAGCAGTGTTGGCTGCTGCGATTATTACATTAATTCTTTCTGCGGGAATTTCCATCAACCGTAGATCTTGCACAACAATTCTTTAAGACTTCGTTTCCTGCGCAAAATTTTGGAATTTAGATTGTTTAACAGTAAAATAATTCTTTGGAAAAGTTATTTAACGCAATTTTAAAATGAAAAAAAAAGAAAGAGAAAGAAGTATGGATAGAAAATGGTTCGTCTAAAGGGCACATACTCATTGTATAAGGAAGATATTTCTTGTCTAGAATACAAAACTTCAGGCAAATAATGTCAAAAATCATTACACAAAAGTGACCACAATCCAGAAAAAAAACTCTAAAATCTTTGGAATTAAAACACAAATTCGCCATTCAAATATCAATAGAATTTCAAATTATTGTGAGTAATCCCCATATCTTGAGTGCATTTTCAGATTCAGTCGTTTTGTTACCGAGTTTAGCCCCCCCCCCCCCGCCCCCAAATTTTGTCCGACTCGTAAAAAAGTGACCAAATGTATACAAACAGATTTTGGATGCGTTTTGTAGTACCCTCCCCCCCCCCAAAAAAAAATACCAACCCCTGAACAAAATCCTGGATACGACTTTGCCTGTAAAACACCATTAATCTAATTATTTGACAAATCAAAGGAAAAAAAACATTTATCTTACTGTAATTTTCCGGTCAGAAAGGCCTAATTCAAATAGAGCACTTTCATTTTCATTACATTTCTTTTTCACTTCAATAGAGTACTTAGGTTTTCATTTTATCAAAAGTATTTGGTGATCTAATGTTCAAGAACCTTTTCTCATGTCATAAAAAATCTAAGCAACATGATGATTGTTATCTTGTGAATCATTAATTTTAAATAACTAAATATTTGTTGAAAGGAAAAGTTCGGCATGAATGTGTGCATACCTTGGCAGGTTGGGTCTCAGAGCAAAAGCAGGGTTCTCAACCAAACTCAAATTTTTTCTTCTTTTTTTGAAGTTAGGACTACTTTCCAAGGATATTTCAAGTCAGACATGTAAGAAAGAGGTGTATGTAGAATATTAATGACAGTCTAAAAAGCCCTAAGTGGGGGGTTTAGATCCTATTCATAAAAGGTCTGTTCATGAGTTCACAAGAAGCCAGTATTTTGGAAAGACGAGGTAAAAGTAAGAATTGATAAATAGCGTAAAAACAGCAAAATAACTAGCTAAAATTGACGAAGCCTTTCGTCCGCAAAAATTCAAAAATTAACAATCTGTTGATTTTCAAAGACTACCGCACCTTCATAAGAAAGCTACATATGCTGTTTGGTGCAATGTTTTTTTTTATGTTTTAATGTTTATGTTTTTTTATGTTTTATGTTTTTATTTTTATATTTTTAATATTTTATGTTTATATTTTTATTTTTTTATGTTTTTTTTTATGTTTTTATGTTTTTTATGTTTTGATATTTGTGTTTTTTATGTTTTTATGTTCTATGTTTTTATTTGTTAATATATATTTTATAGCTTTTTTTGCTGATTTTTCAGCCAGCTCTCCATTTTTATTTTTTTAGCCTTTCTCCACTCCCAAAATCCGCAGAACTGCATATAGAGTTTTTTTTTTGAAAAATTGAGTGCAATCAGCTAAAAAGCAAGAATGTTCGATTTTAGAAAATGCAAAAAAAAGGATAGGCTACCTGGTTGATTTCATCAACGCATCGAAAAGGTACAGTAGTTAATTCCTGCATTGCCATCATGTAAATGGCAGTTGCAACTGACTTTTCACCACCTGATTGACTTTGAAACGAGAAGTCTCGTAGCTCTTCACAATCTCTGTATTTCACACGAATTTTGAGACCATATTTGCAATAATCATGCTAAAACAAAATTCTTACCGTCATATCAAAATAAGGTTACTTTGAGGAAACAACAAATAAAATTGAAGAGGACCAGATCAATGAGTATCGAAAAACCAATAAAAGAAAACCTTAATGTGTCTATGAGAAAAAAAATAATAAAAATCCACAGACACACACAACGTATTCCACCCATCTTAATCATGAAGCTTATTATAAAACCGCAAGTACAAATCCTAAGCTTTTTTAATTGCTTTAAATTTGGCTGTAAACAAAAATACCACTATACCGAAAGGGTACTGGATGTGAAAACAGAAGTGAAAATTTCGCATACAAAATATCATCGGATTTTGAAGGAACCAAGCGTTACTAAAAATACGACTCCTTGAAACACACTTTTTAGGTTTAGGAGGACACTCGATGAATCATCCAACCTTAGTGCTTAAAATAAAGCCAATACAACGCTGAACACTACTCCATCCTACTCTATATTCAAAACTTCCCCTTACCCGCCCCCCTCCAATAGAGTTATCACTTCCTATAAATATTTTTTTTATGACTTCATCCCATCTCGTTTGAGAAAATTTCACATGTCGTTCAACTCCTGCTCGATTACAAAAATTATGTTCTTTTATAAGTTTTCTGATACTTCACATCTTCGTACATGGTCTTGCGACACTAAATTAATAAAATAATATCGTTTATTGTTATCAAACAGTTCGTGGTAACGAACTGTAAGTAAGAGGCGACCCGGCTCAATAGTAATCGAAACTCTAAAAAGGAAATTTGATACCAATAGATGCATCAAAAGAATTTGATTTTAATGCTGATTTTAAATATATAAGTTTCATCAAGTTTATTTCTTACTAATAAAAAGTTACGAACCTGAGAAAATGTGCCTTATTTTCGATAAGGGGGGAAACCCCTCCTAAAAGTCATAGAATCTTAATGAAAATCACATCATCAGATTCAGCGTATAAGAGAACCTTGGTGTAGAGGTTTCAAGCTCCAATCTGCAAAAATGTGGAATTTTGTATTTTTTTCCCAGATGAAAGATCACGGATGC
This sequence comes from Artemia sp. Qi Xiang Cuo, assembly GCF_049724085.1. Lineage (NCBI taxonomy): Eukaryota > Metazoa > Arthropoda > Branchiopoda > Anostraca > Artemiidae > Artemia > Artemia sp. Qi Xiang Cuo. Next base: position 67,454,343 of record NC_142799.1, on the reverse strand, counting down.
GTGTTAATTTGTTTTTTTTTTCTTTTTTCCAGGGGTGATCGTATCGACCCAGTGGTCCTAGAATGCCACGAGAGGGCTCATTCGAACGGAAATTAAAAGTTCTATTGCCCTTTTTAAGTGACCAAGAACATTGGAGGGCAACTAGTATCACTTTTTACAAAAAAACTACTCTTGACCATTCCACAGTAGCCACAGTAAAAAACGGTTATGACGTAATAAGTGAATGCAACATTTATACACGCTTATTTTGGACAAGATAATAATATAAGAAATACATCATTACTAGAATCAATTTTGTACGAAAAACTGCCTTTTTCTATAACTATAGTATAGGCTTGTACAGTTATATCTAAAGCCAATGTATCAAAAATTCCCTCAAACGGGGAATCGAACCCCGGTCACCCGCGTGACAAGCAGGTATGCTTCCCCTGTACCATCGGAAACTTATAGCCATAATTCAAAAAATTCAATACATGCGTGTGCACAGGGTGCCCTCAGGACGTATCTGATGTTTTTAGGCAAAAAAGACCCCAAATATTTGCTTTGTACGCAGATGTAACTCGAGTTAGATGTGTTTTCTCACTGCGCAGAGGATGATTTTATCCGACTCCCCTTTGGGCGCTTTAAGAACCCTTCACTCTTTGCGTATAAGCCCGTACGACATTTATTGTTACAATATTTGGTCCGTCATGTTCTCTACAACAGTCAGGCCAATAAAAGTGTGTAAAACAACACAACTCGTTTTCTCCTCAACAGAAGCTGAAGGATTTATCTCTTTTTGCAGTTCTACTCTTCAGGATATCCTCCAATCCCCCCAAGGATCAAAATGAATGAAGAAATTAAATAAAAAATAATGAAATTTTAAGGAAAAGGGCAAACCCTTTATCTCCATGTGTACTGCTATTTTAAAAGTAATCACCATCTTGAATATAATACGACGATATCAAAGCAAGATTTATGCGCACGGTTCAAACAATAAATATATACAACATGGTAAAGTCAAATATAGAAATTGCACAAACAAACGAAATTTAACAAGTAAAACAAAAAATTTAACAAGTTCTTAGCTTTTACTCCCAAATAATGCATAGCCCTTAATACAATAGTGTTGCGTATTGAGTTGGTTGTCACCCTATAAAAATGTTTCAGCCGTATTACGACCTTGAGTCGGAGTTAGGTTGCCGCAGCTATGGGTGTAATGTTCAAGCCGTTTGGAGAAAAAATTTATTTGGCCACATTTTCAAGGAGACTAATATTTGTTTGCTTATGCATTGGGGTACAAGCTAGACCTAAAGGGTTTTATTTGCGAGTCAATTGGAAAAACCAAATTTTATATTTTTAAAAACACATTTTTGAAGGGATTGAAGCCTATTTTACTAACATAAGATTAGATAATGTTGGCAAAGCAACAACAACAAAAATTGAAGTCCATTACGTCATTAATTTCTCTGCAAAATGACTGAAAAAATGTGTACAGTGAAGAAACACAAGTTGCACAATAAGCAAGGTCCTTCTAACACGTAGAAGTTCCCGCAAGACTCTACTCTAGTGGAAAAAAAAGTCACCATTTAAAACAACGCTTACTATTTATAGTTTCCCACTATGTACAGACCCAAAGTAATGGACTGAAAATAAGCTGAAAATCACTTGGTGGATTTGTCACACAGACACACCAACAGATATACAAACGTGTGCCTACACCGACAAACAAACAGCATAAAAAAGCACACAAATGCACACAAACATACTCATAGATAAATATGTAAAGGTTATACACACAGGCAAAGGAACAAACGAACTGACACATACACGCACACAGGCCCCGCGCAATGCAAGGGTGCCCACAAACAGTGATTGATTGTTACATTGTGACGCTCTTACAGTGATTGATTGTTTTAGTAAATATGCTTGGTGTATTCCTTTAAAAAATAAAATGGGCAAGGAAATTATTAATGCTTTCACGGATTTATTTAAAAATAGAAAACCTAAAAAGTTACAAACAGATAAAGGTGAAGAATTTGTTATGAAAAACGTTCAAGTATTTTTAAAAAGTCATGAAATTCTTTGGTTTTCATCTGAAAGTGAATTGAAAGCTCAAATAGTGGAACGATTTAATAGAACTATTAAAGAGAAATTATGGAAACATTTTACTTACAACAATACTAAACGTTGGATAGATGTATTACCGTCATTAGTTGACAATTATAATTAGTCACATCATAGATCAATCTAAATTAGACCAAAAGAAGCTAGTAAAAAAAAAAATAAACAAAGGGCGTATACAAATATGTTTCCAGACATAGATTCTCAAACAACGAAACATAAATTTAATGTAGGTGATTTGGTTAGAATTAATAAGAAAAAGAGTGTTTTTGATAAAGACTATCTTCCAAATTATACCAAATTATAAGTCAATGCACACAAAATAAAAAAAAGGAAAACTTTAGCAGACAATGAATTTAACAATTTTTTGTTGGGTCGGTGGCACCGCCAGCTATCAGCCACATCCTAGCAATCAAAGTGCTTTGGCTACTGTAGTTCAAGAAATAAGAGTATGGATATGTAAGAAATAGGATTAGTTACCTCTCCGTCACCTTTGTCAAAAATGACTTCTCCAGCACAGCCCAGTGTCGCCAAGAGTTTCCCAAAGTTTTGACTAAGTTTTGTGATGAGGCTTTCGACGCGTACAAGATACCTATCTCTTGTTCCTTTGATTCTAACTTCTAGTTCCCGTAAGCCGGCTGTCTTATCCAATATGTCTTTTTCAAGTTGTTTCATTTGCTCTTGCTTGCTATCGTAATCTTTTACTGCCTATAATTGGAGAAATAAACAATGTACATTATCGCCTAAAACAATTAAAGGGGAGGGAGGGGGCTTCAGAGCTATTTTTGCACCTTTATTTTAACAGTCAAAAATGGAGGGTACAAAACAGAGAGAAATGAAACAAAAACATGGAAGTACATTCTATTCCCTTTTATAAATTGTTTCAAACCTTATATAGTCACTTATCAAAGTTTATTGTTGTTATCTCTAATACCTAAAATAACAACTTCTCATTGTCAAAATCTATTGCTTGGTGATAAAAGTACTTTTCAACATTTTTGGGGGGAAGGGGATTCTTCATATACCAAAGAGACATCCTGGTTCTCCCTTTCGGATCTCAATGAGTTTTCAGATCCCACCACCTTTATTAATCAATCTTGTTTTTTGTTTTCCTAGCGGTAGGTGGAGCAAATGTTTGATGAAACAGAAAAAGGTGTAACTGATTTTGGCTTTATCAGTGTTAGTGAATGTCTTCCAAAAATATTTCATGCCGGATATGAGGCAGCGTAACAGTGTTGTAAAGACTGGCGGGGTGAAAACGATTAAAACAATTTCTAAGAAACAACTGAAGCGTTACAGGAGGATCTTCGGCGAGAAATGTGGGTAATAAAAAGACTGCAAGTATGGTGGATAGAGGTGTCCATAAGGAGGACCTCGATAAGGAAGTGCCGATAAGGAGGGCTAGTTACAGCAATAAAAAGGGAAACTTCAGATTTTTCTGAGTGGACTTCGAGGCTGACATTACAGCATTTTTCAGAGACGATGAAACAGTTTTCTGAATAACGCTCAATACTTCGCTGACTGGGATTGATAATAACATCTATATATGAAACCAAAGATCAGCTGGTGTCATTAAAAAAGTGACAAAATGGGCAAATTATTATGGAAATATAAAAAAAAAACACTGGGGAAAAGTAAAATTTTCTAGAATTCAAGGTGACACGGGACATTAGCTTCAAAACTATTCAGACATCACAATAAAAACTATTATATAGTGCCGCCTGTAAATAGAAGGATTTAAAAAATGCTTAATTGATTACAGCACGTGTAGTGGAGGGAACGTTGCATCTGTCTTTCTCCACCGAAAATTTTGACATCTGACGCCTGACCTAATGGAGAATATTGATGTTCGAACACTTGGATCAATGTACAGACTAATTCATTGAGATATACGTACGTGAGCATTCAGAATGAAGTTTAAGACCTTCCGTACTCCAAACATATGAAAATTACCTCTACGCTAGAAAGAAGTGTTTCTTGTAATAGTCGATATCTCCAAGCACCCAAGATAGAAGAATAGAATATAATTTTATTTTAAAAAGTTCTTAATTAACTAAAATACATAAAAAAACATGATGAGTCAAAAATTTAGTTAAAAAGTCAAAAAGAAAAAAAAGAAAATAAAAGATAACGATAAAATTAGAGACTAATTCTCCTGGCTATTGTACAACTCAACAAAACTCGGAACAAAACTCTTCCGACACCTTTCATGTTTAGCGGGGAATGGAGTCAGTTTGGGGACTTTTTGGGATTTTATACGGGACGGTCTGTTGCGGGCAGGAAAGTAGGGTTCGGGGATGATGGAACGTGATAGAGGAACAGGGTCTTGGTACCGAAACGAAGGCATAGGAGGCTCCTTCTCTCGGCCAATGTGGTGAGCTTGAACTTACCTAGAAGATAATGATATGGAACCTTCCCTTCACCATTTATGATTCTAAGTGCTCGATTTGAACATTTTCAATCTTATAAATATGCTCTGAAGAAAGACCAAAATGCCACACTGGACAAGTAAACTCCAGAAGTGACCGAAAAACTATTGCAGTGCTTAATAGTTAATAAATAAAACATATTTGTATAATAAAATGAAAAATTAAATAATAAAGATAACTGATAAAACAAGTTTCCTAGACACGAGTTCATAGTAGGAAGTAAAAAAAAATTAGATAAAGGTAGCTTTGGCAAATTAGCACTCGATAAACAAAGGACAAGAAAAGGGCCAGAAAATCGTTTTCCTGCAGCCACTACGTTTGAAGGGAGGGGTCTTAAAAACTTGAGAGGGGTTCATTCGACTGAGAATTGAGAGTTCTAGTGCCCTTTTGAAGAGCTGAAAGTGATTGGAGGGCGACCACACTTCCCGCTATGATAGTTTCTGCTATCTGCCTCCCCCCCCCTCTGTAACTCCCATGACATAAACTTTGAGACAGCCATTTGGTTCAGAAAAGTCGAAAGGTCTAATAATGATGTCTTTAATATTAACGTTACATGTCCATGGGCAATGTCCTTAAATTATGTAAATTACAAGCTATTTACAGATGGGTTTTGGTAGAAATTGAGGCCATGTTTGGTTGTCCAATTTGGTAGAAGGTCTTAAGGATCGTTCCATAGGCAAGATTTGCAGAGTTTGCCAAGGATAAACTCTGGAAACGACACGTGTACCTCAGTAAATTAAAAGATGCTAAGTGTGCCATAGTTATTAAATTATCCACAATATCTCCGGAACGGAAAAGAGACCGCGTTGAAACTTTCGCAAAGTGCTGAGGAGTCGTAGGTCAGGAAGGGGTATATTGAACCTCAAATTTCGACTCTGAAAAGGGAGCAGTGGTAAATCGAGACACATTATGCATCTAGGTTGTCAAAATACCACATCTGCAATATCTCGGGAGCAGCTCGGAGCTGGAGTTGAAAATTTTGGACACTATCGGGGAAAAGAAAGAGGAGAGTGAGGGAAGGGGACTTCAAATTTTGTTTTTGGGAAGAAAGAAGGGGCTGAAATACTTACTTTTGTCTTCAACCGACCCATATGTTTTGCACTATAAGCTCCGATGGGAATTATAAATCTATGCATTAGTTATGCAGCGAGGTTAATCAAAAGACACTATGTGTTGGCAGATAGGTGCAATGGTGTGCGTGTACCTGAGCACACGTTTAACTGAACCCCCTTCTAACCTAGACCCCATTCAATTCAACCCCTGTGATATTCAACCCTCGTTTAGCTCAACTCTCATGCAGCTCAACTTTATTTGGCTCAACCCTCATTCAACCCATTGCTGCAACCATGAAATTCAAGTACGTGTTCGGGCGGAAGGGGAGAGATGGAAGAGATCCCCTTTCCTCTCTCCATCTTTTTAGATGGAGAGAGGAAGGGGAAAAGTTTTGCATTCAAGCAGCATAGAAAAAAAACTTATGTAAGCATTAATCAATGAGCAAAATCAATTTCATTCGAGTCAGCTACTTCCGACAAAAGCAGCTGAATTAAGTTTTCTAGGTATATTGTTGATTTAAGGAAGTTTGAGCTGAATGGGGTTGACTTAAAAGGGGGGGGGGGGTTGAGGAAAACAAGGTTGGCTAAACGGGGGTTGGGTTGCATGAAGGTTGACTTAAACGGGATCGAGTTGCATGAGGGTTGTATTGCAGGCGATGCAGGGGGGTTTACATAGGTTTAAGCTAAGTGAGGGTTGAATTAAAGGGGTTTGAGTTTGAGTGAGGGTTGAGTTGCATGGAAGTTTAGTTGAACTGGGTTGAGTTAAACAAGCTTTGAGTTGCACGGGGATGGATTTAAATGAATGTTGAGGTGCATGAGGGTCCAGTTGCACGAGGCCCAGTTAACCAAGGGTTCAGTTGCACGGGTACCAGGTGCTACACAATCAAGGACGGGACGGTGTATCTAGTTGGAACCTTCAGGAAGTGTTGAGGGGGAGGGGAGACAGGCGGGCGTTGAATTATGACTCGGGGAGACGGTAGAGCTAAATCTAAAGGCACCATGTGCATGCAGGTTATATTAAAAAATTGAGGAACAATAAATTGATGTAGACACCCGGCAATCAGTAAGCTTTAATTAGTTCTCCCAGTAAGCTTGATAATTACGGCGATTATCTGTGTTTTTTTTTGTATTTTATCTATTTATTCTTTTTTAATGTTCCGACAAATGAGGACCACGCTGTTCAAAATATAAATCGTTTTCAATAAAAGATAAACTGACTCTTAGGCCGCTTGGAAGGTATTAGACGTGGGGGAGGGGGAGAACAACTTACATCTGTAAAACTTGATTAACCTTGCGATATTTTTAATTGTGCTGCTATTGATGTTGCCACAAATGAAAAACACACTGGTTGGATTACAAATAATTTTAAGTAATGCGCGAATGACTCTCTGGTATTTAGAAAGTTTAGGGGGGCGGTAGCCTTATTCCTGTTTGTGGTAATTTCAGTTTGTTTCAAGTTTGACTTGATCAAGATTTTAATTTATGTAAATTTTAGGATTCGTTTATTCATCTATTGTTATACCGATTATCTTTATGTTTAATGGTATTCTTAATTTTAATTTCCGTTCGTTTCAATTTCCTTGATTTATCGATAGAAATTTATGGTCGCTATAAGTTTGAATTAATAAAACTTTATTTCTGCTCGTCCTACGTTTCAATATGGCTCTTTACTTTTCTTTAAAATCTTCTTTTCTGGAAAATTCAGAAAAAATAACATATATAGGAGCAGGTTTATCAGAGTAAGGCATTCTATCTGTCATAACTTCAATCTCACCAAAGTATATAGTGACCATAAGTAATTTCTATTACTCAACTTTTTTGCTATTTTTTTCTAGCTCTTCATTTGTTCCGTCTTATTTTATTTAAGATTAGTATTACGCAGCAGGGCCGTATCCAGGATAATTGTTCAGGGGGGGGGGGTTTACTAATTTTTGCCTTTTTTTTGGGGGGGGGGTTACTAATTTTTAACTCAGTTTTCGACTAATTTTACTGATTTTACCTAGGTTTTACTAATTTTCGACTTATTTTCGAGTCGGTCAAAAATTTCGGGGGGGGGGGGTTCAAACCAGGTAAACCCCCCCCCCCCTGGATACGGCCTTGTTACGCAGTATACATACTCCGGATCCCGCAATATGAAGCAGGATATAAATTAGACCCCGGTGCCACGCCGATAAGGGAAGGCCTCCGGTGGCGGGGCCAAAAGTAGCAGCTGCGGCGCGCCGCGGATGATTTTTTCGTGCCGCCGCCGGTGAGATGTCGGCGGTGCGCCGCCGGCACGATCAATGTTGACCGCAAACATTAATGCTTTTATCAGTGTTTCTCAAATCCAAGCTAGAATTTACAACAGATTCGGGCCTATTCATGAGTTAAAAACTTCGCAAGTCACTAGGTGGACGCTGGTCTTTTTCGTTATTAACCAAGAGACGTAGAACTCTGGTAAAAACGAAATGGCTGTGGCGTGTCAGAACCCTTGCATAATAGTTGAAATAATAGATAATAGATTCGCCGTGGCATTCAATAAGATCCATGGAATCTAATTAAAAGGGAGGACACACAAAAGCCAAATTAGGCCAGTAGTCTATGAGAAATCCAAAAATACCCGAGACGATGAACAAGTCCCAATGGGGGGCCCTGGGTCTATAAAAATATTTCAATGATTTCCAAGGGAATTTGATATCATTTTCTTCCGTCTCCACTTTAAATGAAAAAAATAATTATCTTTTTGGCATCCCCGCTGCCAATTAAAAAAAAATTGAGGTATTATCATTTTAAAAGGATATCACCTCCCCCCCCCCTATAAGCAATAACATACAATTTTCTTTATAAATCATATTTTTGAAGTCACTTCCGTTTCAATCTTCAATTCCCCAACCTTGTACATTGTCTATAGCTAAATTTTGTCTCAATAAAAGGTTGTTTTTTTTTTGGGGGGGGGGGGGTAAAAAAAATTAAGAGAGAAGATTGTATTTTCTTTAATATATCATGCGTTCAATAATTGTGTATTAAACACTAAGAAAATGTATCAAAAAATAGCGAAAGAAAACAAAACTCTACAAACTTACGAATCAGCTGTCCCAACTATCTGTTGACTATCAATTTCAAAATTCAAGTGAACCTGTGAACCAAAAAGTGAACCAAAATTCAAGTGTATGCGTTCCGTTCAACTTATAAATAAAATTCTTGACTACGAACGATGTAAGAATCTTATAGCAATTGCAAAACTGCATTCGCAATGGTTTAATCTCATCAAACAGATCGTAGTAACGAACAGTTAGTAAGGCGCGATCCGACTCAATAGTAACCGAAACTCTAAAAACCGGATACCAATTTTGATACAAATAGATACACCAAAAGAATGGGATTTTTATGCTGATTTAAAATATATGAATTTCATCAAGTTTAGTGTTACCCATCAAAGGTTACGAGCCTGAGAAAATTTGCCTTATTTTCGAAAAACGGGGGAAACACCCCATAAAAGTCATAGAATCTTGATGAAAATCACACCATCAGATTCAGCGTATCAGATAACCCTTATGCAGAGATTTAAAGCTCCTACATGCAAAAATGTGGTCTTTTGTATTTTTTTTCTGCCAGAATAAAGATCGCGGATGCGTGTTTATTTGTTTGTTTGTTTTTTCTTCCCAGGGGTGATCGTGTCGACCCAATGGCCCTAAAATATCACGAGAGGACTCATTTGAACGGAAATCAAAAGTTCTAATGCCCTTTTTTAAGTGACCAAAATAATTGGAGGGTAACTAGGCCCCTCCCACGCTCATTTTTTCCCAAAGTCACCGGATCAAAATTCTGAGATAGCCATTTTGTTCAGCATAGTCGAAAAATTACGCCCAACACCTCGCTCTTTAAGCTAAAGTTTGACTCATTTTGCCACTCTATTTTTAAAACCTTAAAATCTTTAGTGTAAAGAGCGAGGCGTTCAGGAGAGGACAGCCCCTTTCATACACGGAATAATTGCTGTTCGCTTTAAGTTTTAATGTCGCTCCTTGCTTTCAGTTAAAAAAGACTTATTTTCTTTTAATTTCATAAAAACGATACTTTTATCAACATATGAAGAACCGTGTATATTGCAATTGTATCTGTCTGGTTTATATGCATAGTAACATAAGAGACGAAAATTAACGAACAAAAGAGTAGTAAAAAATTATGGTATATAAAGTAATATTTGGCAGGGATAATCACTAGTGATAAATCACTAGGGGTGGCACCGTGATGGGGTGATTTTCGGGGATTCGGGTAATCAATTTTTTTTATCGGGGTGGCACATAGATTTTCGGGGAAATCCCCGAAAATTCGGGGATAGTGCAAGCCCTGCCTGATTTTTAATCAGGAAAATTGAAATGCTAATCCACACGAGAATAGACAAACTCCGACTTTGTAGTTGACGCAATAAAAATTGCCGCAAGATTAATTCAAAGTCAGCCGAACGCCGCCGCCTCTACCGGTGGCGGCGTGCGTTTGGCACACCAGCGGCGTTGCGATACTTCGGCGGTCAACCGGGTCTCTCGTTGGCGGCGTTCGGTCGATGCGCCGGCGTGGCGCCGGAGTCTAATATAAATATATGTATCTGTATATATATTACAATATTTTGAAGTTATAAACCCTTGTCTCAGATGATTTTCAAATTCCACCTACATTTAAGCTTCCCTTATTTCCAGCCATGCAGACAAGCCTTGCTTTCTCATTGTCCAGTCTTCTATCAAGTTCCTCCAGCGAATCAGGTAAGAGAGCAACCTTGGAGCTAATACTGCGACTGATGTTGCCATCACGTTGTAAAACCTGTTTTTGCAAAAGCATTTGATACTTCAATGTTGCTACTGACTTCACAGAAGAAAATTCCCTATCAATTTGACTGAGTTCATCCTAAAAAGAAAAAAAAACATTTATATTCAATTATACCAATAAATAGAGCTTGGATTCCTAACTGAGTCAAGATCTGTAAATTCTTAAGAGATGTCGAGTCTTTCAAAATGTTCCTTTGATATTCAGAGGAAGCTATTTGAAAATACTTTTTTCTTTGATACATTAAAAGTTTGCAAAACTATCCTGTTTAGAACTGTAACAAAGGATATACTGTTAAGGACGTCCATCGAATCAACAAATTATACAATAGAACCCTGTTTCCACAAAAGTATTTGACACATCATTGTTGTTACTGACTTCATTGAAGTAACTCTCTTTCAATTCTATTGGACTCATCACAAGAAGATAAAAAAAAGTTTATACTGAATTTATCCTCGAGTTCAGTTGTACTTGTGGATTGGTGCTCCTCGTTCACCACAATCATCACCAATTGCAAGGTATGTATCATAATATTTCAAAATTTACGGGAAAAAAATTAAAAAAAATCTTTATTTTAAGAACAGGCTGATTCTTCCTTCTTAAGAAACAGATCGGAAATTTTGTGGCTAGTGATGACGGTGAGGAAGGGGTCTAATGAGAAATTTTGCATAACGGCAATGAGTTCTAATATTCCAAATTAACTGCGTCAAAATACCAGATTCTGAGTACGAGTAGTTAGAAGGTTAAGGGTAGTTGGACATATACGATCCAATAATTTTTGTCCCTTTACTAGTTAATAATGATTAGTCCCTAAATATTCCGAGGGCAGCCACTTTCTTTGCAATATTAAAGAAAAACATTATTTTGATTTTGAACAAAAAATCTCAATATAGTTTGCTTTCCGTTATATAGTGGCTTTCAAAGGTGGCAATGCTGACCCTTGCAAAAATAAATACTTAAAAGTAAAGAATTTGGAGAAAAAGCACTATCGCTGTTTCACAGATTTCACATACCGTATCTTTGCTTATTAAGTTACAGCCTGTAAAATCTATTTCGAACTTATATTTTCATATAAGTATATATTGTTTATATATTTTTACTATATATTATTTATATATATTTATTATTTATATGTTTATATATATAATCTGTATATTTTACCAAAGTTTTGAATAGCTGATAAATTAAATACGCCAGTCTAAAGAAAATGAGAAACTGAATAGAAGACCATTGTCACTTTAGGAAAGCTGAAAGAGAAATTAAATACTAGTACACCACAGAGAATTTTCCTACAATTAGGTGTGTTCTAATTATTCTCTTCCACGTTCGATTCTGATAATTATAAAGTGATGCGCTTATAATTTCTCCTTTAAACCATAATGCTTCTTTTTTTTTTTGCTGTGTTTGTTTTTCTTCATTGTCAAAATGTAGGTTTTTATTAACTGTGGAAATGAGATCAGTTTCCCGTTCAGTCACTGCTAAAGTATCAACTGTCGGACCTTACTACACCTAACTATGCCCTCCAGCTGAACATTTATGAAATATCTCCAACTGGCATCTAATCCTGGCAGGACACTCCTCAATTGGATGTCTCCTTGTCTCCATGGCCATTACGCAATTTTGGTAAATTTGGGATTCAGCTCTTCCTAACCGGGTGGAATGATTCCAAAAATTCCCAATCCCGGTAATAGCTTCAGTAACCAATCGCATGCCGTACCTATTAAGTCGGATATGGTGTTAAATCACCATGGGGTTAAACCTTGGTATCACTTTGTTTCTTAACGTCCCATCCTTCAATGGCAATTTTGCTCCGCCCTCTCATAGCTCCGTCTATTTATCGCCACGTTCCAGCACCTTGAAAGATGGGAATGAAAGGTTCTGGACTACAGTGTGTCAAGGATGGCCAATCTTATCTGCTTTATCTTCCGATTCATTACCCCTGTTACCAGAGTATCCTGGAGCCATATCAGTGTAATTTGATTTCCGTTGGAGGAGTGTGAAATAGTGATGAAAGATATCCTTTGATGGTTTAACATAGGTTTAAATGAAACCAAAAAATACTAGAACCGCTGGCAACACTCTTTATACAGAAGGACGAAAAAAAATCAATCGAAACAAGTTTAATTTCAAGTTGGTCAAACCTTGGATTCCATTTTAAGTGATGGCAACAGAAATGCTCTTAGATAGGACAGGTCTTCTGTTTTAAACTATTTCTATTGATTATAAAATAATTTAGGATGGGTTCGTGTTCAGAACATTGGCTAGTTTAGAGAATTATATACAAAGATAAACTTGTTGTGTTCTTTAACCAAATGCGAAGAAAAAGTAGAAAAGAGGCAATAAAAAGCCACAACTTCCATGTTTTAACTAAGACTTTAAAACTAATTTGACGGTAGTACTAAATTGCGCTGGTGTTCTTTTTCCTATCTAAATGATTTTCGATTGCTGTTTAGCTACAGCTGATACAGAGTAAAACAAAATGGGCATAGACAACTTTAGGAATTCTGTCGGGTAAATGTTGTTGATTTTTTTTTTTTTACTCGAGGACCAGTTTTCTTTTCACTCTTACGAGTTCCTCACAATCTTAGCTCAATTTGGTCATATATTTTGGTCTCAATCTTTAGTCAATCAACTGGTCACAATCTTTGGTCAAAATACTGCATTTATAAGAAACATTGAGACTGTATAGTCAGCTCTTTATTTGTATGCACCATAGGTGAATGTGTTATTGGCCTGTTGATGTAGTGGTAACACGGGACTCTAGTGCCAACGTAAAAAAACTGAACTGAAATATAATGGGACTGGACAGACAACTGCCAATGGTGTGACTTGAATTTAAAGCACCGTGGTGCTTGTTCTTTTTTAAGCACCAATTACTTCGCCCGGGGGCTCTTGCGCAGGTACATGGGGATAGTTTCATTATTTTTCTTTAATAAAACTAAAAAAGAGCATCATTTGTAGGTAGTCCCCGAATGGGGTGGGAGGACTTTTGAGTGCCTACTTAGAGTGCAGTACCTTGGCTAGTTAAACAAAACCTACACATAAATATCTGTTGTGTCTCTGTGGTGAAGAATGTAGTGCAAGTAATTGGGGCCATGTTAAATTATGGAACTTTATTTGGACTTACCAAGCTCAAGTCAAACCCAGTGCACCATTGCCGGAAAAATGCATCCGTTATTGTCTTGGCTGTGCAGTTTCTGAGTTTTGGCATCACACTCACTATTTGACGATTCACCGCCTTGGATATGCACAAGTAACGTTAAACGTTATACGCAAGTAACACAACGAACTTGTACGCATGCGCAAGGAACTTATACGCATTATACACAGAACTTATACGCATACAGTATACGAAAGTAACGTTCAACGCAAGTGACGTTAAACGCAAGTAACGTTAAGTACCGTTAAAATTGCTATATGATACCTGGTGCACCATATTGTACAAGGTGACCAATCGATTATCTTCATTTGTTATCATCACAAATACCCATGCATGGCCAGTTCTTATTCACAGATAGCCAGGGATTAAATTATACTCCCTTTCATCAGAACAAAAACACTTGTATTGAGTTACACTATAAAGGGTAAATTAGTAGTTTTTTCTTTTAATTCACTTTATTAATTTGTCCAAATCGCTTGTGAAAACCGCTTATTATAGGTACTACAAAAAAATGGGTAAATCAAATACATAGATTAACTTACCTTCAAGGTCGTAAGACAAGATGCTTGGTGTTTAAACTGCCTCTCTAATTCCTGTATCTCTTTTTTCAAATGTTCCTTCGAAGCAAGTTTCAGGATTAATGATCGGAAATCACTTTGTCGGTTCTGCATTCCTTTGGATATGGCTTCTTGGATCGAAAGAATTTTAGCAATCAGACCCTGAAGTTAAAATACCTCTCATATATCAATTATTTTCTCTTAGGATTTAGGAGAAAAGTCGAGGAGTTAATCATCATAAGCACACACAGCAGAATAGTCTCAGACAACAATTTAGACCATAACCTAGGGAAGTAATGCTTTAGATAAAGAAAAAGACTATCCCTTTCTTAAATCTACTATTAATTGAACTCTTTTTTTACTGGATGCTACGGCGCTTAACCTTCCCCTCCTACTATGAATTGCAACCACCCTCAAATAGGGGCTATAAACTAAAGGAGTACTGCGACTGGCAATACGGCAATCTAAAATAAATGCAGCAGAAACTCAATTATCCAGTCCTCGTTTATCCATAGCCACGATCATCCGGAATACAAGCCCAAGTCAAATTACTAAATTTTAAGTCAGATCTATGCACGCACTAACACATCAACTAGTTTTACCTGCCCATGAACTGCTGCTATCTGCTATAAATATATTGTTACTGTATTAGTTTAGTTGCCGATTGTTACTGAACTCCACTATAACGTGTCACTAACCGATTTCAACCTCGTATTTTCGTCATTGTTTTAAATTAAGTTTATTATGTCGCATTACGTCTGTAGGCTACTTAAAATGTTGAAACACAAGAAAATGATCTTATCACTTCAAGATAAAATAAATGTTATTGATTTATTTAAAAAAAAGAAACAAACCGTAAGTTAAATGATAAGTATGGTGTAGGTAAATCTACAGTTAGCGATGTTAAGATGAATGTCATGTTTCGAAAATTTTTCAAATGTGTTGATTTGGTTATTTAATTTATTTTGGTTATTTTCAATAACTACCGAACATTATGAATTATGCTATGATGTGTATAAAACCAATTTCTTATATTATTCAATAACACAGATAATCGAATTTCCCGATGCATACGAACAACAAATGTTTGAGGAATCTCAAATTCAATCATTTACTGAAAACAAGATGTAAACTTTCAATAGCAAGGCCTAAACACGGTACCTTATAACACGGTATATTATATATATATATATATATATATATATATATATATATATATATATATATATATATATATATATAAAGTCACCAGGTCAACGAATGAAAAATTATCAAAAGCTATGAATTATTAAAAACTCCAACAAAACTCGGCACAAAGGTTCTTGAACGAGACTGTGACCTGGGGTAAACCGGGGCCAATTTTGGAACTTTCACAGCCACTTCTCTGGGGAGTCAGGATCTAAGAGTTACAAAAGGAGGCCCGAGGAAGCTCTTGCATAACTATTGAATTCCTATCTAGAGTTGTCCGGTCATTTTCTGATATGATAGGATTTTTCCCAAGAGATAGTTGAAGACACGAGCGAAGGTTAGTTTTTTTCATAATTTGTCAGGTTTCCTGGGAAGAGGAATAGTTCGGACATCTTGGCTAATAAAATGTGCTGTTTAAAGATTTAGAAACCCATTCCATTGCACAACCTCTATGTAAGAATGGCAATTTAAGAACTCATGTAAGAAACTGCCATTTTTTCTTTACTACGCATATTGCATCCCTAATTCTTCTTGCTTTTCGACCGTAGAATTTAGTCTTTAAAATAAAACACAACTTAAGACAAACTTAAACTTAAAATAAAACTTAACCGGTAAAAACAAATGCACTAACATAGACACAATTTCTTTCTGCAATAAAAAACTATTAGTTCAAACAAAACTTTTTAAAGCTGATTTGTAGTCTACATAAAGACCTTCCTCTTAGTTATTCATTGTCCTGCATTGCTGGACATTGCTTAAATTTGGGAAGGTTTATTGGACTGGACATGGAGCATAGAGATCATTTTCTTTAGATTTATCTTTTATTTTATTTTGTTTATAATAAGGGTGTTTTCATTTATTATTTTTGAAGTGTATTGTGTATTGACCATGGCCCAGTAGGATTTTTAGTGTTAATAAGTCATATCATATCATATCATACAATGTTCCTTAATCAAGCGGTGGTGCATTTCTTCTCGGACCCTCTCGTATTCTTTATATGAGAAGGTCCGTATTAATTCCCTACTGTATTAATTTTCAAATTTATTTTGATTTAGTGCCTCTATGACTTATTTATTGGGTTTCTTCACTTTCGTTATTGTATTAACGTCTTTATTTTCACCCTTTGTTCTGTGTTTACTTGCTCTGTCTGTTTGTTTATTTGCCTTTTCATCTTTTTCTTCTCTGTTTTGTTTTCGGCTCACACAAGCTATGCTTTTGAGTCGAAGCTAATTAAATGATTATGTTTTTAATAAATAATTGAATGATTGAATTGACTGATTTAGCTACTTCAGAGATTTTAATTTGAATACTCAATGAAACATCTAAGGCACTCGGTGAAGAGCTTTTAGATGCTTTCAAGTACATTAAATCAATATCATCTGAGACAATTACCTATCTTTGAAGCGTTGATAAAAGATTTTTGTCCAAGTTACGTAAAATAATGGAAAGAAAGGCTACGTTTAAGCTAACAATACACTCACAAACTAAGGTCTGATCAGAAGAATATGGCTAACTTACGAAAGTGGAAACTGGCACTAGTGTCAGAAAATAAAAACACCAATGCTTTCTTGCGTTTGCCGACACTTGGCATTTTTTCAAGCTTTGTAATAGTTTTTTCTGTCCGGAACTGCGATTAGATACTTATTACTACACTAATTTTACCAAATATACAAATTAAATCTGTTGTTATTATTATTATTACTGTGAAGGAATGTCAAGTGTCACCAAACGCTAGATGGCGTTGAGAAGTTTTGGCCAATGCTACTCATTATTACACTCATTTTACCAACTACACAAATTAAATTAGTTATTATTATTATTATTATTGTGAAAAAATGCCAAGTGTCACCAGATGCTAGATGGCGTTTAGGAATTTTAGCCAACGCTAGCGCCAGTTTCCACTCTTGTAAGTTACCCATACTCTTTTGTCTAATCCGTCCATTGGCTGAAAAATTTCAGAAGTCACTGAATGGCTCCAAAATATCTCATGTCCTTTCACAATTAAAGTAAAGCAAATCCTCATCCCTTCCTTTTGGCATTTACTCTATCATTAATCATGAAACGCGCCATTAGATTTAAGGTGCCATCACAGTAGAGAGAATATACAGTATCGACAAAGGCTATACTCTCCATTAAAAAAAAATGTGAAACACAATTATTGTTCAAACTCTAAGTGATTACATTAGTGATTAATTATAGTGATTACAGTCTTGATTGTAAGTTCGGAGGAGACACTTCTCCTGTGAATTATTTATAATCTGGATACCTGCAATTTCGCAACCTAAGCCGTTAACAAAAACGTGATTAATTCACGTTTTTGATAAGACTTCTCTTGTGAATTATTTATAATCTGGATACCAGCAATTTCGCAACCTAACCTATGAACAATACATGAATAATTCATGTTTTTGATAAGACTTGTGGATACTTTGACTTAAGGTGACCTATTAACCTATTCAACTTTGTTAAAATAGTGAATATTTAAATTTCTTGGCAACTGAAAAATAAACGCTAAACCAGATTACTGATACTTTTCTCGTTACTGTTGATTATTTTGAACTTATTGAGAAACAAATTCGAATTAGTGTTCGAATTTGTGATTTTGAATAGCTCAAATGTTTGGAAAGAAGGAGCCTCCAAAACAACCTCCTGATAGGGATATGAGTAAGTCACCATTTCAACCACCTCCAAAAGCCCTTGCTAGAACCCCCCTACAACTGCGTCTGTACCAGGGACCTCTCTGAAGAGTATTCATACCCTGAACATAGATACCACCCAATGTCCATCACCCTCAATAACTGATACTGAAAAAGATGAAGAAGGCTTTAAGATAGTAAACTCGGCTAAGCGTAGAAGACAGAGAACAAAAAGTCCACCACATTCAGCAATAATACATCAAACCGATACCACGAACAACTCTTCAAGAAATCCAGCAGATTCCCCGGTAATTATTCAACTAGTTCCCCAATCTGATAATTGCTTGTTTAACAACCGTGATCTACCAAAGTTGCGAGTTTCCCTCTTCAAGACCATTCGTTGCAACTTTAATATGAATATAAACAGATCAGGATCCCTAGACATCCTTTTTAAGGATCCCACATCAGTGAAAAAGGTAATGGAGCTGAAAAGTGTTGAAAACGTTGTTGTCACAGCTCATCTGTGGTCCCCAAGCCCGATACAAACAAAGATAGTGCGCTACAATGTCCCTAAATCGTTTCTAAACTCGGACCTGATGGAAGCATTGATGAACGAAAAAAGTGAATGCATTCCTGTCTCTAGTGTCCATGCCCTTGGTCGCAAAACCACTGAAACCTCAAACTTTAAAACTGTGTTGTTTGAGCTTCACGGACAATTTAGTATTGACAAAGTATTCCTCTTTGGCCAACAAAAATCTTTCAAGCCTTACAAAGAAAAGCCATTACAGTGTACTAAATGTCTAAAGCTTGGGCACTCAGATAAACACTGCAGAGAGGATTCCAACATTTTTAAGATTTGCCTAGGCAAGGACCATAATGAGTCAAACTGTCAATTTGACCCAATATGTACTAATTGTAAGGGCAAGCACCAGTCCCTAGATAAAGGAAACTGTCCAAAATATAAACAAAGGGCAGAGATACTAAGAATAGCAAAAGAGCAACAACTTTTAATCCCTTTTGTAGCAATGCAAGTCCCAAGGATACCTATAGTCCCCCGTCCCCCAACCGGCCCCAGGCCACCAACAGGTCCCAGGCAACCAGCAGCCCCCATACCCTCAGCAGCCCCCAGGACACCAAAAGTTCCCAATGCTTCCCCTAGTGTTGAAAATTTTCAGAATAATTTCATCCGAGATAAAACTAATCCATGGCTCCCCTTGATACCAAGTACCCCCCAAAAAACTCTGACAAACCCCCTTTCGGAAAATCCTGCGCAAGGAAAGACATCAAGACCGACAAAGCTACCTGGAATTACTCCCCACAGATTTCACAGAGTTTCTCCAAATGTTTTGGAAGATGAATCAACCGTTTACTTTAAATTAGCCAGCTTTACAGTTACCTCTATGCTCATCTCCCAATTAGAGTAACCCAATCAGTTGAAATGCATTATTCTGAAGAATTTGGCAGAAACCCACTTCGGTGAGACCATAGTTTCAGAAGCAGAAATTCAAATTGAGAGTGTTTTAAGCCAACATAGGCTGATTGAGTCACAATCAGAATGCCTGACGACTAATTAATGTGTGACTATTCGTTTTTAACTAATTTATCCCTTTTTAATAACATTGCTTTTAATTATCCTGATATAGAAAGTAATCAGTATGCCAACTCTATAAGCAGCCCCCCTGGTACCTTAATACCTGCTAGTTGTAAATACCTTGATATTCTGGATTTTGCTACCGATGTGAAGCCAAAACTTGCAAATAATAAGTCCCTTAATGCTCTTTGTTTCAACATCAGAAGCATCCGGGATAAGTGGCTCAAATTTAAAGATTTAGTTTCATTTAATGATGTTTACCCTTTTGACGTAATAGGATTAACAGAGACTTTCCGATAATGATGACACTAGTGATTTTTTACTTCCTGGTTACCAAATAATCCATATGCCCAGGAGACTGACAAAGTGTTCGGAGGGTATCTCACTTTACATCCGTTCGGATGTAAATTTTACCAGGCTATCAGAGTGCGAATCTATTTTCTCTACACAAATAAATCTCAGGTGTATTTATTCAATTATTGTTAACATAGTTATCGGCCAAAGTTCCTATATACTCTCCTTATTTTATAAACCTCCTCCATTTCCGACCTCATGTTTTTGTAATCTGTTTGATGATTTCTCTAATTTTATTAACCTACCCTATAAAAAGGCAATAGGTCTTGGGGAATTTAATTGCAACCTGCTCAATGTTGGTAAAAATATTGAATCTGACACTTTTTTTTGAACTGATAACCGCGAGTGGTCTTCTACCCACAATTTTTTCCCCAGTAGAGTCGATCCTGTGAGATCAACTTCAACATTAATTGATAACATTTTTGTATCCACTTCCCTGGGAAATGACCTGTCCTCAAATATAATATTTTCGGATCTGTCTATTCGTAAACCTAACCGGAAAAATATCCCTATATGCCCCTGGATGTCACATAGCCTCATTGTCTCCTCATATCGTAAAAACAAATTATATAAGTTAGCCTGCAAGAGCAGTAGTGATATTGACCTATCAAATTATAAGAATTATAAAAACTTATGCACTAAACTCATCCGTGAAGCAAAGAAAAAATATTATTATACAAAAATTCTCAATTGCAAAGGAAACCTGTAGGAATGGTAGATTAATTGACCCTTTACATGCACCCGACGCATTTAATAATTATTTTTCTAATGTTCCCCATACTGACTGCCGCTCCTCCTTAAAGGCTGTACTCCCCTGCTACAATCCTAGATCCATGTTTTTCTGCCCAACTGATAACAATGAGGTGCTTCAAATCATCGGTTCTCTCCCAAATAGTTTTACTCCTGACTGTCTTGGATTAAGTAATAAGCTCCCGAAGACCATATCTCCTTTTGTTTACGAGCCCATCAAGCACATTGCCAACCTATCTTTAACCAACGGAGTTTTCCCTGATTTACTAAACTTAGCCATTGTTATTCCAATTCTTAAAAAGGGCGATACAACTGATATAGGCAATTATCGTCCAATCTCAACTCTTCCTGTTATATCCAAAGTGCTCGAGAGAATCATCTTCAGACGTCTGTCTCCTTTTCTGTTTGACAGTCAGCACTCCGTTTCTTTGATTTCTCCTCACCAATATGGCTTCCGGCCGAAATTTTCAACTTACCATGCTCTAATTGACACCACGCATTTCATATGCTCACAACTCAACCTTAAAAAAACTATATTGGGGTTATTTTGGAGTGTCCTAACGCCTTTGACACGGTCAATCATATTATATTAATAAGTAAATTAAATAGTTGCAGTATTCGTGGTATTCCCCTCTCTTGGTTTGATTCTTATCTATCTGGAAGGGTACAGAGTGTGAGCCTAGGTGGAGTATCCTCTCAGCCCTTACCTGTTCGGAGGGGTGTCCCGCAAGGCTCTGTTCTAGGCCCTATTTTATTTCTCCTATATATCAATGATCTTGTTATGGACCTGGGCCCTTCAGTGTATCCTGTATTTTTCGCTGATGACAGCAACTTCTTCATCACTGGCACCAATTTACCATTGGCAATAACCTCTGTCCAAGTCCTTCTGAACAGAGTCCAGGGGTGTTGCCTTACGAATAACATGACCAGTAATAGCAAAAAAAGTCAAATAGTATTATTAAGAGCCCCCTACAACAAAGACGTAATTCAACCTGCTCTTGGTCTGAAGTACTCCTCCGACATCCTCCCACAAGTGGAGGTTGCCAAGTTTCTTGGTGTATTTATTGACTCATGCTTGTCATTCTCTAATCATATTTCTTACATCACAGCAATAATTTCGAGACAAGTAGCTATAATCAACCGTGTGAATTATTTTCTTCCTCCTGACATCCTAGTTACCCTCTATTTTTCCTTTATTTTTCCTTACCTTTCTTATTGTAGATCAGTTTGGGGAAACACAAAGCAGTTCTTCACTAAAAAACTCAAATTTGCCCAAAACCGTGCCATTAAAGCAGTTTTTCGGCTTCCCCGTCTATATCCAACCCGTGATTTGTATTCAGGTTTTGGCATAGCTCCACTTGATCAAATCATACAAAAACTAAACTTATCGCTTGCTTACTCTGCTTTCCACAATAATCTTCCCCCTCAACTACTAACCTTTTATGACATTAATAATTCGGAAGCCCACTGTCTCCGTTCATCTAATAGAGCCTTTAAAATTCCTAAATGCGTTTCTAGTGCTCCCCAGCAATCTCCCATTTGCAAATCTATTATTGAATTGAAGAAAATACCCTCCAGTTATGAACTAGCCACAAGTTTCTGCAAGTTGTATAAAAATGTAACAAAACTTGATAATATAATTTAATCTTTCCATTATTAACCAATTTGCTTTAAATACCCATGTTTTATTCTTCTATCTTTTTTTTACAGTGTTACTTTAATTTTTTCTTTTTTTGGTCCTTAAGAAGTTATCTTCTAGGATCTTTATTATTATTGATGTTTGTGTTATTTTTTCTAAAATAAAACTAAATTAAATTGAATTTAAAACCACACAAGATTCATACTCCGCCTTCACGCACGCGCAATGACAATTGTTTCCGATCTACACATCACGATGAGCTTATGGAAACTGAACTAAGGTTATGACGTATATTGCCAGGGACGATACGCGCGGTATCAAATGTATATTATGTTTGGAAAAAGAAGACGCTACAGTCTACAATGAGTGCCATAATCTCGCGACAGTAATTTCCAGGACACATCAATGAAAAATATATAAATAGTTCTTCCTCGGCCATTTTAGCACTTTAGGCATCCAAGAATGTTTATGGGAATGTATTAACCTATGGGCTCCCTTCCCTGTCAGCCATGCACCAGCTGGGACACCGAACCTCGTTTAGCCAAGCATAGATCAATCCCTGGACTTAGCTAACACTGAACTTTGTATTTGCTTTCACCTTTTCCGAAAATGAACATTAAAACAATGACATTGACGGTCTTGATCATGAGATAATAAACAATCACAGCTCTTCTAGGTAAATTATAATAAAATTGACCGGCCGTAATCAACATTCTGATATTGGAGGGGGACGATGTAAAGCAATTTCTATGGGGAGGGGGGGCTAAACTTTCAATAACATAGGTATTTCTAGCCATTAAATAATTAAAACAATTTCAATTTCTTGAAAGGAAGGCGGCGGGGCAAAAATTCAGACCTAACACATCCAGGCCCTTCCGCACATATGGCGCTGAAATTCTGTTACATGAGATAACTCAAATATTTGCGTTTCCAGAAATGTCTAGTTTTCTGAAACGCTCAATAGGTCAAAATGGTTCATTCTCTCTCATACAGGTGGTTAATTCCTTTGCACCCATCCTCCACGTAGGATCCGTTGGTCCTATTTTATAGTTATAACTTTTGTCAGCATGCATTATTTTTAGATTATTACCTTACACCTCATCTGCATTTCTTTCTTAACATCATCTAAATTTTTGATACCGCCTTCCTTCTCTTGGATCTTCTTTTCATTCTTCTGTATAGAAATTTCCAGATACTTCTGCTCGTTTTGTTTTTTCGACAAACTCACTAATTTACTTCTCTGCTCCTCCAGCTTCATTACAGCTTCCTAAAATTTGATTCTCGTTCAATTTTAACCAACGTTTAATCTATTTTTATATAACTTATATTGTATTTTTGAATTTGAGTTTCATTCAATTTGTAAATTCACATGAAACATATTGCACATAAGGGGCCAAACCAAGGAATACAACGTCTAGGTCCATGACTTTTTTCTAAGGATAAATTCTTATGTGATTTTTTTCTAACGAAAATATTCTTCTGTATTGGTGTTATATATTTTCCTTATATAATTGTTGAACTTATTATCTACAAAATTGTCTGTTCTGTGGATTTTGTGCTGGTTTTTGGCTGTTTTTCCTTAGTGTTTGGCAATCATGTAAGGTTACACATTTTTCAAGTGCACATTCATTGATGTATCAATAGAGGAGGCAGTTTATTCTTTTTTTAGAATCTTCTTTTGCCAAGTTTGTTTTTACAAAGGTTTTTTTTTACAATTGCATTAGTTATAGGAAATATGGGAGATTGGGGCAAATTTCCAGTTCATATAGCTTATAGATTAACGAAAATAAATCTTAAACATTATTTGATAGGATAATTTATTGTTATTCAGCTACACACTGTAATTTTGACACACTTTTTGACAATTTTCATTTTTTTTTATTAAAAATTCAAACAAATATTTTAGACATTTTTCGGAACTCACTTTTTTCCTCTATACTTTAGACTTTGAAATTCTAGACACTCAATCCCAAAAGGTTTGAACTGAAAATTAAGTCCGGAGTTTACAAGAAAACTAGTACATCTAAAAACATCTTTCTTTTCTGTTTTACATCTAGTTTTTTCATAATTAGGATAGTTTTAAATTCAGCATTCATAAGCTTGCATTTCTTTTTAATTCGCTTCCTCTTCCCCACATACTGCATATTAACCCCTTATAGCAGGTTTTTAACAAATCTGATAAAAGAAAAATTCGTTCATATTTTATAGCGTTGCGATATCAGTCCAATCAGATTTGTTATTTGTGTATAAAGAGCATAACAAAACATGCCCCAGCCCTGAAGCCACAGATCTTTTTGTATTTCAATCATTCTGATTAAGATGGTTAAATCAAAATTCCCATCCGACACCATCTGGGTTTAAGGGTCGACCAGGGAAAAAAGAACACGAGGGGGCTAGTTGCTCTCCAGTCAATTTCAAATAGTAAAAACTCCCTAGAACTTTATATGTACTATTGAACGATCTCCCTCTCAAGCTTCTACGACCACCTCAGGTTCGCTAAACACTACTTTAATTCCCTCCAGGATCACGAAACTAAGGATTGTTCAAAGGTTCGGAATAGCAGACCTCGAGGAAGCTGTATCTAGGATAAATAAAAAACACAATGCAAAAATACTTAATCATCCTTAGTACCTGCTACTAACGTCTCGTGTGTAGTTGAGAGTTTTAACTTTGTATATAACGTAATTATGATTGTGTTATTATTTTTGTTTATTTTATCACAATGTATAATTATTTGATATTAAGTTTTTTTTGTTTCTCTTTTCCTTTGTTTTTTGCAATCTCTACTGTACGACAGGTTTTTAGATAAATAATGGTGATAATAATAATAAGGTCACTACGATTATTGATCTTGATCTCTATCGAAACTGATGAGCCTTGGAACAAAAATAATAAAAAAGAATTAATTTAGATTTAGTTTCCAAGATCATCTCTAAACCAATCTGTAACTAAAGAGCTACCACTTGAGTTTAATTCCGTAGCCAAGAATTAGCCAAAAATTGGAGGAGAAACAAGTAAGGATAAAATTTCAGCCTGTTTCTACTGAGTAAAAATTTACACTTCATGGAAAGTTCGAAGTTACACACAAAAACTTCTGTTTGAAGTTCTACAAAGAACACCACACATTCCACAGAGAACAACAACCACAGAGAAAATAATTGCAAAGAAAAAAGAAAGACAATAAAAAAAAGAATAAAAAAATTAGTGAAAAAGAATCCAAACAGGGAAAAAAACTACATCCTCTATTGACACAACAAAAAGGCGTAATCTTGCATGATAATCCAGTACTAAAAAGACACCCCAAAATCAGCAAAATATTCAAAGAGCAGACAAAGTTGGGCAAGTTGGTTATTAACAAGTACAAGTTCTGATATAATCATCATGCTGAATATCGTCATGCCCAAAACGAAAGGGCGCATCTTACACTTTTCCGAAATACACTAGAAAGCGTAATGAACCCCTACATTAGAAAAACAAAGAATTCGAAGTTCATTATCTTTAATCTTACCTGCTATTATATTTTCATTTCAATTTAAGCATAAGTTGAGATGCAGTGTGGTCTAAGACGTTATTTTAAAGACACAAATAACATTAGTTGGACATATTGTGTTTTCTTTCTTTGAATGGAATAAACCAGAAATTCAGTTTTACTTTGCGGCTCACTATTTTTTTCATTTTGTTTTATAGAGCATGTGATTGAATTTTAGCATTGCACAGTCGCAAGGTTTATTCAAAAATATAAGAATTAATTCTAAAATAATTTGGAAAACTTGCTTGCCATTGAGCACTAATCAATTCATTCATGAGTCAATTTGAGAGTGTTGATTGTATAATTCTTTTAAGGAAATTCTTAAAGCTCACAGTAATTTTTGAGCTTGAGATAAAACAGACCTGAATCTTTCAGAAGCAAATCTGACGAAGTCCAGTTTTTAACTTTTGTTGAGCTCTTAGTATAAAAGCACATGATTAAAATTTAGATTTCTAGACAAATAAAATATAATAATAATGAACAGCACTACTTTTTTCACACCTGTTTTTTTTTTCCCGAGATCAGCGTACTGTAGCTTCTAAGAAGGAAGAGATGCGAGCTCGGGATTTTCCCTGGGTATGGAATCATGAGCCAGGCTTCAAAATTTCCAATGAAATTTGTAACTTTACATAAAAAGCAAGTAGTTTTAAAGAAAAAAAAATATTTTTCTCATTTTGTAAATGTTGCACAAACAAAACTATTCCAGGTAGGAAAATAAACCTTTCCGGAAAGATTTAATGTCGTACCCCTGCAAAAATTTACTTATATTTCTGAGAATCGAAGAGCAAAACTTCTAGTAGATTTCTTGGAAATAATTCTGGAAAAGTCTAGATGGATTGCCAAATCCTAACTTTTTGGGTGTTTCCCGAAATTTTTGATTTGGCACTTGTGTATTTTGTTCAAGTGAAAACTGCGAAAGATTACATATACTTTCTTAAATACAAAACTGCTTCGTCTACTTAGAAATAACTTCCAAAGTTGTGAGGATGCAGCAAATTTGCAGACTTCTTTTAAAACAAGGTATTTTTCTTCCCAACACGAATAGATATATCCCAATTTTGAAGCCGAGACTGGTTTTCCAAAACACAATTCCTTCTGTGACTTCTTCTATTTTGAAGGTATGATTTTACGGATCCTACACATTTTATCCAAGTAAAACGCCCTAACTTCACATAATTTCTTTGACAACCTGAAAAATTTCCGTGTCTCTCATAAATCTGGAGGAACTATATTGAAAACACTGATTTCGAAACAAAAGTACCGATCTTTTAAATTTTTCTTAAATATCTAATTTTGATGTTTCATATTTTAGACGTTTAATGCCATAAAAAGAAAACAAGAAGACATGCTCTGTTCTATATTCAAAAATGAACCGTATACTAAGAAACGAA
Organism: Artemia sp. Qi Xiang Cuo; assembly: GCF_049724085.1. Classification (NCBI taxonomy): domain Eukaryota; kingdom Metazoa; phylum Arthropoda; class Branchiopoda; order Anostraca; family Artemiidae; genus Artemia; species Artemia sp. Qi Xiang Cuo. Next base: position 67,427,167 of record NC_142799.1, on the reverse strand, counting down.
AGTTTATACAGAAAAACCTTTTCACGGATGTTCATAACCGCAGCAACCAGCACACAGTCTTAATACAGGTAAAAACAAAAGAATACTCATAGAACTTATTTCATAAGTTCTTCATTTACACGTGACTATTGACCTTATAGATAATAATCTATAACCATGGGTCACAGTTGCTGCAACACTACGAAATTTGGCACTGGCGCTTTATATAGTTTTGGCAACGCCTTTATTCGTTTTTCAACGCTTTTTATTCAATTTCAAACTGAATCTTATTTTCATGTTCACACTGAAAATCATATTTTCGTTAGTGTCGCCACGCTGAACAGTGAAAATAGAAAGCGGAACAAATTAGTTAAATCTGACAGCACTCCACGCTAATTCAATCACTAACAATCTGCTGATTCCCAAAAGACACCTATGCTGATAACTTGCCAAAAAAAGGGCCAAAATGCACTAAAAGTGATCTTTGACAACCTTGACTGTAATGAATCTGCATTTTCTGTAGCAGTAGCTGAAGTGAAAATAGGAATCATCTTCTAGTAAATTAATTTAAAGAAAAAAACTTGGAGAAAAGCTTGTTTTCTCCCCGACCACTTCAAATGGAATGACGGTCATAAAAAACTTAAGAAGGGGCTCATTCGATTATTTATCTGTTTATTTTAGAATTTTATTTAAATTCTTTTTTTTGTATTAGGTTTTCAATTTCGATTGAATTTTATGAAATTTTGTATTCATGTAAGGGTTAAGCCTAGATGCTGATTGAAACAGGTCTTGCTGCGATCCGATTCTCAGGAGAAAATCAGCGTTTTTCGAACATCCAAAGATTAACAACAATCTGTTCATTCCTAATAACAATTAAACCTTTAAAGAAAATCTTCTTAAATTGTTTGGTCCCATATGTTTTTGCCATTTTCTTTAATGATTATTCACAGATTTCTTTTTTGACAACACTTTTTATTCGTCAACATCCAAAGATTAACAATCTGTTGATTCCTAATGCAACAAGCATAGCTAAACAATGCAGATAAACAGGCTCAAGCGTTTAATTAAAAAAAAAAAAAAAACAGGACACAACCTGCAAATAAACACACAAGTAAAAACAAAACAAGCAAACAAAGAAAATACAAGCAAGACAAAGCACTAAATTCAACCTAGAATGTTACATCTCCCCTTTTCTCAATGAAAGTTCATTTATTGTACACTTCATTTAAGGGAGTAAAAAGGGGGTAAGGGGGTAGCACTAATTTCAAGCTAGAATGGGTAAGGGGGTAGCACTAATTTCAAGCTAGAATGTTACATCTCCCCTTTTCTCAATGAAAGTTTACCTCATTCAAGGGGGTAACTTCATCAAAGATTTATTGTTGTTGGTGGTTTGATTTGTCTTCCACTCCTGGTTCTAGGGAGATATGAGGATCCAGAATCACCAGCTTCCCTAGACTCTGGGATCTCTGTCTGAGTGGAGTCAAAGGTGGCTGGTTCACTGTTCACAGCGCTTTCTATCTGGTCAGTTGGCGGCAGACTATAAGGTGATCCAAGGTCAATCGGTTTGGTAGCTTGGATTTCCAAATCTGATTGAACATCGGATTCGGGTTCGTCAGGATTTCCTGGCATAGCCTTAATGTGTTTTCCATTACGCCGGTACTGTCTGTTATTCGGCGTTTCTACAACTAATGAGCGGGGAAGAAATTCTTTCTTCACAACGACTGCTGGCTGCCACACCCCATTCTCCATTCTTACTCTGACCACCTGACCAGTTCTCAACGGATTTTGAGTCTTGGCATGAGTATTGTAATAGTGTTCCTGCCTTTCTCTCTCTTCTCACCTTGAGGTTAGGAATTCAGATCTGGAGATGACTTTGGGAGTGAGGTGGTCTACTGTACAAGGAATGTTAGATTTGGTATTCTTGCTCATTAGCAGTTGTGCTGGAGACGCAAACCCGTCGACAGGTGTGCTCCGGTATTCGAGCAACGTCATCTTTAGATCAGTCTTTACAAGCTGCGGTTTCTTGATCATACCTTTTGCGATTGATACAACTTTTTCAGCCAACCTGTGACTGGGGATGGTTTGGACTAGACGTGCTGTGATGGATACCCCTTTCTTTCAGAAAAGCCTTGAAACTGCCTGAGGTAAACTGGGGTCCATTATCTGAGCTAAGGACATGTGGGATACCAAAGCCTGAGAAGTGTTGTTTGAGTCGTTCAATGATCTGGTCAGTGTAGGCGCTGGTGCCTAATTCGTCAATCTTGAAGTGGCGACTATAGTAGTCAATTGTAACCAGAAACTTCTTACCAGACGGGCAAAACAGATCAATACCCAAATGTTCCCATGGATATTGGGATATCTGGTGCTGAAGGAGCGGTTCCTTAGCACTCATTTTCTGATAGGTACAACAAGCCTTGCATTTCTGGATGTATAGTTGACGGATTGACTCAACTCAGGCCAGTAGATAACAGATCGGGCTCTCTGTTTAGTTTTCTCTATGCCCAGGTGTGATGCATGGATGCTCTTCAGAATTTTATTCTGCATGCTTCTCGGAACGACCAGACGATCGTTCTTAAAAACTATTCCATCAATGACTGTCAGATCATGTCTGACCTGCAAAAAATCCGTAATGTCAGCTGGTATTAGGCTTCTTGTTTCTGGCCAACCCTCTTGTATGATTCTCTGAAGAGCTTTAAGTTGTTGGTCTTTGGCCGTTTCATCCTTCAGTTCACTGAGCCTCTCACAAGTGCATTCATGACTCCATTCCACACCCCATTCTCCATTCTTACTCTGACCGCCTGACCAGTTCTCAACGGATTTTGAGTCTTGGCATGAGCATTGTAATAGTGCTCCTGCCTTTCTCTCTCTTCTAGCCTCGAGGTTAGGAATTAAGATCTGGAGATGACTTTGGGAGTGAGGTGGTCTACTGTACAAGGGATGTTAGATTTGGTATTTCTGCTCATTAGCAGTTGTGCTGGAGACGCAAACCCGCCGACAAGTGTGTTCCGGTATTCGAGCAACGCCATCTGTAGATGAGTCTTTGCAAGCTGCGATTTCTTGATCATACTTTTTGCGATTGATACAAATTTTTCAGCCAACCCGTTAGACTGGGGATGGTTTGAACTAGACGTGCTGTGATGGATACCCCATTCTTTCAGGAAGGTCTTGAAACTGCCTGAGGTAAACTGGGGTCCATTATCTGAGCTAAGGACATGTGGGATACCAAAGCGTGAGAAGTGTTGTTTTAGTCGTTCAATGATCTGGTCAGTGTAGGCGTTGGTGCCTAATTCGGCAATCTCGAAGTGGCGACTGTAGTAGTCAATCGTAGCCAGAAACTGCTTACCAGACAAGTAGAACAGATTAATACCAAAGTGTCCCCATGGGTATTGGGGTATCTGATGCTGAATGAGCGGTTCCTTAGCACTCATTTTCTGATAGATGCAACAAGCATTGCATTTCTGGATGTATAGCTTGATGGATTGACTCAACACAGGCCAGTAGATAACAGATCGGGCGCTCTATTTAGTTTTCTCTATGCCCAGGTGTGATGCATGGATGCTCTTCAGAATTTTATTCTGCATGCTTCTCGGAACGACCAGACGATCGTTCTTAAAAACTATTCCATCAATGACTGTCAGATCATGTCTGACCTGCAAAAAATCCGTAATGTCAGCTGGTATTAGGCTTCTTGTTTCTGGCCAACCCTCTTGTATGATTCTCTGAAGAGCTTTAAGTTGTTCGTCTTTGGCCCTTTCATCCTTCAGTTCACTGAGCCTCTCACAAGTCTTCATGACTGAATGGACATAGCAATCGATCTCTTTCTGGAGGGAGTCCTCTTGTGATGGAATGTGAAGCCGTGAGAGGGCGTCTGGGGTAGGAATATCCTTGCCGGGTCTGTAGGTAACAGAATAATCATAGGGCTGTATCTGCAGCGGAATTCTCTGGAGCCTGGCTGAGGACTTAATGATTAGGTAGTCCAACAGTGTGTCAAGTGGCTTGTGGTCGGTTACTATGTTGAAGTGTCGACCATACAAATGCTGGTGGTAGTGACGGCATCCAAAAACATTCGCGTACAGTTCTTTTTTCTGTTTGGAAATAGTTCTTTTCAGTGTCTGTTAGTGATCATGGAGCATATGACACAACACTGATGTTGTGGAACAGAATCGCACCAAGCCCAGATTTTGATGCATCTACTTGCAGCTCAATATTAATGCAAGCCGGATCAAAGAAAGCTGCTCTTCCACAGATGGACTTTTTTAGTTGCTGAACGACCTGCCCATAGTCAGGGGTCCAAATGAACATCTTTTGCTTCTGCAACAATCTCAACTGCACGTTTTGGGTTGACAGGTTTGGAATGTACTGGGACAGGTAATTGAGCATTCCAAGAAGGGTCTGCAGTTGTTCCCGTGATTTTTGCGAAGGCATTTCATGGATAGCCTTGACCTTATTTGGACCCAGGTGGGTGCCCTCACTACACCAGCAGTAGAATACCATATATTTAAAATATAAGATTCTTTCCTTCTAAAGATGATTCGGGCAGAAATTAAACGTCCCCTAATTGAGTTCAAATACCGCTTCCAACAGTCTAAATTCTTAATCAGCAAAAAGAGAAATTGCATTTCTAGCTTCAGTCAGACAACGACGCTAGTCGTTCGAATTTCGCTAACATAATTAGTAGCAAGAAAAATGCTAAGTACGATATTTCTAAGGAAGTTGAAATGGCAAAAAAAATCGTGTGAACGCCTGAATCATCTGAAAAATCTTAAAGAATTCATTGGACGAAAGATTTACATCCTTGGTCCTCTTGGGCCAATGGAGGGCAGTCCTTACAGCGCAGGACAAAAGAACTGCGTTTGGGAGTGGGGTAAATGTGTTTTTTAATTTGAATATGAATTCAGACTTAAAACGATTAGTACCGCAAATAATCTCGGTCACTATTATTGTCATTGAAGTGACCTGTTGCTGTACAACTAAGCATGTAAGTTCAATAAATCTATTGTCTTTTTATATGTGATTATTTCATCTATATGTCTGCATCTAGTCCGATAATAGGTAATTAGTTCGCAAGTCTCCAAGGTAAATGCTCCCAAAGGAATCTGATCTCCAGATAGCCCGAGAAGAAGAGGCCACGTTTTTTCATCCCTACAAACACCAAAAGTTGTCATCGCCACAGCTTAGAAGAATGTTGCTAACCCCTGCTAGCCTATAAGAATTCGTATGTCTTGAAGTCGGATCTAATTGCGCCGTGGAAACAAAGCTTTGAGACGTCAAAACTTATAGTTCAATAATCCATAATTACTACTAAAAACTTTACATAACAAATGGCGCGTGTCGGAAATTGGAGAAAAAACTTACGAACTAATTAAGCTATAAAAACTTTGTAATTTGAATTTAATTATTGGGAACGATACAGACACATAAGTAAAGTAATTACGTCTAGTGCCGCTAAGCTACTGTAAGGAAACCTTTTAGATATCTCATAGGAGATAATAGCCTCCCCCAAATAGGTTACATATATGCTATATTTTTAATTTCTTTGAGTTTTAACTGGTGGGAGTTGGGAAAACTGGGTCGAGTCGACTAAATAAAAAATTGTATATTTAAACAGAAATGGCTTTGTCAAAAGAGGAAGGTAAATGGACTTCGCTTTTAGCGGCGCTCGAATTAGCAAAACTTCGAGCAGCTTGCTTGAACTTTGGCTGTTAGAAATAAATTTGTATCCCCTCAAAGAGTTGGGTACAATAGAAAAAATGGAGAAAAGGCTCAATTAATAATTGTAAAATGAGAAAAAAAAAATAGTATACAGTTTTTAACAAGTAGAAGCAAGTGTATAATTAGTAATTTTTTTTTAGTGTTAGTAATAAATGCAATGTAGTAGTGCCGTATATTACTAAATAATAAAGTATTTGTACCGTGAATTGAAAGAATAAAATAAAAGAAAGAAAAACAAAATCTAGCTGGACCGATGAAACGTTGGTAGAAACAGAAGAATTTTATGCATAATAGTAGCAAATGGGGTCTGTTATATTCCACCCCCGTTTATTTTACTTTAAGATAAGTGACCTATTTTTGTTTATTTAATTACAATTGTGAACCATTTTAAAGAATAAAAGTAGGGTATTTTCTACAAACTGTGTAGTATTTTACGTAACCCAGGCAGGGTAGGAATAGAGCTACAAGGCACCGTCATTATTATATTGACAGGGAGGGTTATTAACTCCAAGGAGAGAGCAGAAATTTTCTAGCCGTAACCCAAGGCGGGTACATTTGCCTTCAGAAAGTGGCCATTTGACCACTCGATCGCGTTACCATACCCTGGGACAGGGTATACTGTAAATAGGATAGTACCAACCCCGATATTTGCAGAACCGTTGGGGTAAGAGCGGGAATCTCACTAACATTAGGGCCAACAAGGGGTTCTCCCATTCGAGTAAGTGGCATAGCAATCTTTTTGCGTCATTCGAGTAAGTGGCATAGCAATCTTTTTGCGTCATTCGAGTAAGTGGCATAGCAATCTTTTTGCGTCATTCAAGTAAGTGGCATAGCAATCTTTTTGCGTCATTCGAGTAAGTGGCATAGCAATCTTTTTGCTGTCATTTTTTGCCTTTAAAAGTAGTGACCCTGCACATACACCCCAATAAGTGGTGCCAGCGGTAGCTAGCACTACGAACATTGGCGGCAGCGGCATAAGCACACATACTAGAAAGCTTAGCAAAAGTCGCCGAAGGAAGCAAAAAAAAGAAGAGTTGTTACCCAGCTGTGACTGGAACTCTGCATAAGGCGAGAAATTCGGCAAAAGAAACCGTTAATCACAGAAAATTGAGGCATAGGGATAGGTCTTAAAAGGGTCTCCTTTACCTACACAGATGACCTTCATCTGAATAATGGTGATAGAAAAAATTCAAATCCTGAATTAGCTCCGCAAAATGAGTGAACAAGAAAATTTGAATTTTGAACCATGGTCGCCTTAGAGCCATGTAGATGTAAAACAAGCCAGTGTTCATGCTTGTTTACGAAGAATAATTAAAAATACATGAATGTATATTTTTTGGGGTGGAGTGTCATTTGTATTGCTGGGGTCGACTCCCCTCGCACACGTTAGGTCCCCTAGTGGATAAATATCCGCGTTATTTGCGCTTATTAATTTTATGGGTTATTTGTAATGATGGCAAATATCAGACTTAACTTATTGCTTTTTTTATAAACAGATACCATTCAACACAAATAAGAAAGGTCGTCAAAAGTCTGTCTATTGTTCTTACAAACTGCTTATTTGAAAATGTCAATTTTCTTTTTATGTTGATCTATTTATTTAAGAGCGAGAGAGAATGAGCATATGTAGGTTTTATTTTTGTAGCTAGACATAAGACATACCTTAGTACTTAAATCTACGTTCAATGTTTTGTTACAACAAGCATCCTTGATTGCTATACTTTGCGCACCTTAGACTAAATTAGTCTATGTTACTAAGGATTTGATTAAGTTTAGATGTTTTATTTTTTTAGTGTTATTTCTATGCCCTTCCAAAGAATAATAGAAAGATGGAAATATAAAAGAAGAACAGTTTGGAAGCTCGTGGACAACCAAAGCCAGAAACTTTTTTTGGACCAGGCCACTTGGTACGACCGGGGTGGACCAAAAAGTCATTGATTGTTTTTTGTAATTTTTTTTTAAACTATTGTAGAAAGGGATATTTATCAGTCCTTCAAGTTTAAGAAATTAGTATTTTTATGCCAATCAGGGCCAGTCAAAACAATACTTAAAGGTTGAATAGAAACTTCTGTGAGCTAGTTAAGTTTTAGTTTTTTGGATCAGAATGCTTTGAAAGAGAAACAGACAGTTTACTTTCTGATAGCTCCGAGGCGAAAAAAAAAAAAAAAGAAAAAAAAAAAAGAAAAAGCTTTTTAATTTAATTAGTTTATATCTATGACGTATAAAATAACAGAGAAATCACCGTTCTATAGTTCTGTGACAAAAATGTTCTTTAATTTCATTGGTTTATCTATGAAATATATTGTGCTCTAATTTTTGTGACATATTTTCGCAAGTCAGTCACTTTATATCTTACCTATACTGACTCAGGTCCCCACGAATTTTCTATGAAAAATCGACCCAGGTCCGAACAAAGATTGATGTCATCAAAAAAAAAAATATAAATTTACTAATCGTTTAATTTCTACCAATAAGAAGACTGCAAGGTGATGACGGTGATTTCTTTACTAATGGTCTTATACATGGATTAAGTCGAGGCGAAATCTCCTCTCTACAATGGGCATAAGAGTTTTCTAAGATGTAGAATCCCTACTGAGATTGCCTTCTACGTGAAGATTGGAAGCAAGAAATTAAGTATGATCTAAATTAATCAAAAGTAAATCACATAAGCCTAACTTGACTTAGAAATTTCATAATCCGACACTATTCATAGCTAGAGCTTGATCTGAATTGTGTTTTGCTCTATTTTTAGGTTTTTAGTGTTTAGTCATCCTTTTTACTTGCCGTTTTGTTCGTTTTTCTTGCTTAAAATATCAGTCAAATTCTTATTTAATTAGTCTAATAATCAACTCGTACTCAATTTTTTACTTTAATTATTTATCAAAATATAATTTCCCAATAAGTTAATAATTAAAATTCAATTATCTCAATTGAACTATTTAGAACCTAATAATTTATTAAAACTAGACTAAGGTTTATCTATAACTTAAAAAGATTGTGTGTCATTTGGCAGAAAACGTTTATCTTTGTCAATTTTTTTCCTGTTTCTCCCTTTTTTTAGTTCATGCGAAATCTATCTGAGCAACATGTACATTAAATTATCCAATTCTGATATAGTGAATACTAAAGAGATTTCCTCCTGAAACCTATATTTCTTCACCCCATTATACCCGTACAAATTTCAGCCAGTTTTCAGTATATTTTGATAGAGCGAATTTGTTTTTAATTACCCGAATCAAACACAACAAGTTCGGAGTGTCGGGTATTTTGAAAAGAAGTTTGATTTTTAAACTATGCAAATCAGTAGGCTATACCCTTATATCTGGCAGCTTTATAAAATCAAAAAAAACAAAAAAAACTACCAGTACAGAAGCGTCTAATTATATGAAATATTTTATCTTAGTGCAGATTATAATTATTTTAGGCCTACACATTGCTCATTCATGTGTTTCTTACTCGAGTAATATATGTACTAATAGCCAACTATTGGTAGGCTAACTATAACCAAACAACCTATTGGTACGTTTATATGTAGAATTTCACGGCGGATGTGAAATTATATCTCAATAATAATATGTAAAATTTTAAAACCATTTAATCAGTTAAGATATATGGATTGAAACCCTGTGAATGTTCAATGACGACTAAGTAAAACCCACAGGGAATTCCCCATTAATGTGAAGGTGTTTCTCGCTTAACGGATTCTAATAAGACTTTAATATAATATTTATTTATTTAGTGCTGAAAGATTTGCTCAAACAAAAGCCTTCTAAAAAGATATTGATGTCAGTTCTTCATTATGCTTATATTCTTTGCCAAGCATTAACTGGAATCTACGAAGGCAATCATTAAACTCCTTAGCCTAATGGCCCTGTTCGAATGGTGCATATAGGGCACCAAGGTTGACTGCCAATTACGGAAAAATCCTGAGACTAGGCACCTCTGCATTTCAGCCGTTAAGCCAGAAGCCCCTTTAAAACATCCAAGTCAAAAAACAGGGAAGGTATTAGAAAATGAGTGGGTAGGGGGTCTCCATTCGTCCTTCTTATGTCTTGTTCCCCCATCGTAGTATCGTCTGCGTAAAACCGTGCGGTTATGACGCTACAGCACGGACGTGCGTGAACAATGCAGGCATGAAAAATATCGTAAAAGTAGACCTCAAACTTAATAATGTAGGGTAAATTATGTTTATTTAATATCGATACGTCCGTTCTCAAAACAAATTTGAAGACTCCTCCATTTTACATTTATAGACTTTTGTTAAGAGTAGTAATATTAGTTTATTCATTTAATTATGTCTCATAGCTAAGGAATTATAACCCAATTAATGCGTTAATTATTATATGTGTATTTACTTCAAAGAGCATGTGATTCTGCCGCGCTATTTTTATTACAGGAAAGTAAATGGACACTTTGGTCATTGAGTATTACAATAAGCTGCCCAGTACAGATACGACCCAGTAACATCTATTTTATCATATCTCAACCAACGAAGAGTACTCACCATGACTCCAGGCAACTTCATCCCAGCTTCGTCTACGAAAACAACAGTTACCTTCGATCGTCGTTTCTTCGACTATGAACCATATTATGTATCAGGTAACACTATATTTGAACCTCAGTATCAAGTGCTTTAACGAGCTATATAATCAGATAAACGCTGAGAAACCCATCAGTCAGTACAAGATATAAATAAGTAGATATCGCTGTTGATACTCACTATGGACCCCAGAATAATTTGACAGTATAGTGATGATATTTGAAACTAAACGATATTAAACGCTATTTAAAGTTAAATGACACTTAAAGACATTTGAAGATTTTAGAAGACTAAATCAAAGACAATTTGAAGTTTAATTCTGAGAACTCCATCGATCAGCACACGATAAACGATATTTGAAGTTAAATGACACTTAAAGACTTTTGAAGATATTTGAAGCAGAAATTAAATACAATTTGAACTTTAACTCTGAGAACACCATCGAGCAGCACAAGATAAACGATATTTAACAATATTTGAAGTTAAATGATAGTTGAAGATATTTGAAGCTGAAGTTAAAGACAGTATATTAAGAGAGTCACTATAGTATGACGACAAACCATTTCAAAAGGCACAAATAAACAATTTTACGCGAAAATACATTCTCTAAGGGCCCCAAAAATCCTAAAAATGATATGCTGAGAAGAAAAACACCAACACCTGTAGTGGGAAGAATCATTTCCCAGTTGACCATTAGAACGATATTCAACGGTCATTTCCCAGTTGACTATTAGGGAAAACTTACCGTGTAAAGACAACTAGACTCGAACTGTTCCATGAAGAAACCATAACATAAGTGCTTCGAAATTTTTGCCAGGACAAAAGGAGTGAATGACAGTAACTTACAACAGAAGGGTGTAGTACAGTAAGGACACGAAAGATGATGAATAGATGTGAAGTTACACGTGTTACTTCCTAATAACTTTGACAATTTAAAAGTCCCAGTAGTAAAAGTGTTGTAATGTTATCAGTGAATATGATGAACCCAATATTGTATGTTATAAATCCTTCATGTGTGTGTTCAAAGTAGAATTAGGTGTAATATTATCATGTTACTCACTTAACGTTGTGGAGATAGTATGTAGTACGTAATATATACTTAAAAATGAAAAAAAAAATAATGTAAATTTATAATAGCCCCAAATTTGTTGGAAATGTAAAATTAATCAGTGCTAGATAAAAAAAAAAAAAAAATCTTTAGTATAGTAGCTAACCTAGAACCATAAAAAATCCTTGTCCGGTAGATGAATTTTAGAAAGGGAATTAGAATAAAATAAGAAAAATAATTGAAAAATTTTCAGCACTCCTAATGAGCAGTTACTAATGACCGGACGTCATTATTTGATGGGAAGGGTGATGTGCACCAGCAGTAGAATACCATATATTTAAAATACAAGATTCTTTCCTTCTAAAGATGATTCGGGCAGAAATTAAACGTCCCCTAGTTGAGTTCAAATACCGCTTCCAAGAGTCTAAATTCTTAATCAGCAAAAAGAGAAATTGCATTTCTAGCTTCAGTCAGACAATGACGCTAGTCGTTCGAATTTCGCTAACATAATTAGTAGTAAGAAAAATGCTAAGTACGATATTTCTAAGGAAGTTGAAATGGCAAAAAAAACGTGTGAACGCCTGAATCATCTGAAAAATCTTAAAGAATTCATTGGACGAAAGATTTACATCCTTGGTCCTCTTGGGCCAATGGAGGGCAGTTCTTACAGCGCAGGACAAAAGAACTGCATTTGGGAGTGGGGTAAATGTGTTTTTTAATTTTAATATGAAGTCAGATTTAAAACGATTAGTACCGCAAATAATCTCGGTCAGCATTATTGTCATTGAAGCGACCCGTTGCTGTACAACTAAGCATGTAAGTTCAATAAATCTATTGTCTTTTTATATGTGTTTATTTCACTTATATGTCTGCGTCTAGTCCGAAAATAGGTAATTAGTTCGCAAGTCTCCAAGGTAAATGCTCCCAAAGGAATCTGATCTCCAGATAGCTCAAGAAAGAAGAAGCCACATTTGTATGTCTGCATATTCAATTTTCTCTCATTAATTGATAGCGGCGCTAGCCTAGTTGACACAATCTCCAGCGCTATAAGCGGCGCTATCGGAGAAATTTCTACCGCCACAAATAAAAATAAACCATTATCGCTACAATTTTATTTTAATAAATTTAATTTTTAATTTTAATATGAAGTCAGACTTAAAACGATCAGTACCGCAAATAATCTCGGTCACCATTATTGTCATCGAAGTGACCCGTTGCTGTACAACTAAGCATGTAAGTTCAATAACTCTATTGTCTTTTTATCTGTGTTTTTTTCATTTATAAGTCTGCGTCAAGTCCGATAATAGGTAATTAGTTCGCAAATCTACAAGGTAAATGCTCCCAAAGGAATCTGATCTCCATATAGCTCAAGAAAGAAGAAGCACCAGCAGTAGAATACCATATATTTAAAATATAAGATTCTTTCCTTCTAAAGATGTGTATCAGATAAAATGTGGCCAAAATAAGAGATGGATGTTGACTTCAGGATGCGCTTTTTCTTGTTCATTTTCACTCACTTCTTTTCAGCTCTCTGCAGCATCTTTTGAAGATTAAAGGCGTGTTCCTCTTCTGATTTGCCTGAGATGATCATGTCGTCACTTTATGACAGAAAAACGAGCCAATCCTGCAAAAACTTCTTCCGTATGCCGCTGAAATTTGTCTTGAGCTGATATGAGGCCAAATGGCATTCGCTTGAATTTTATCGCCCGAAGGGAGTATTGAATGTCGTCAACTCAGATAACTCGTCGTTCAGACATAAAGACCAATAACCATGCCGAGCATCAAGTTTCGAGAAGTGTTTTGCACCCTGGTGTTTCTGGGTCGCTTCATCAAATGTTGGCATTGGGTGATGATGCCTCTTGATCGCCTTGTTTAGGTCATAGGGATCAATACAAAGTCTAAGGCTCCCATATGCCTTTTCCACAAAAACTACAGTTAACCCAGTCGGTTGGGTGGGTGACTTTCTCAATTATGCCTAGACTTTCCATACGATCAAGCTCTTGCTTGAATTTCATTTGTAGTGCAAGGGGAAGCCGTCTTGCAGGCTACACTGATGGCTCAGCTCCTCTTCGAAGGACTATTTTGCAAGTCCCTTCAATTTTGCCAACTCCTTCAAACAACTGAAAATTTATCAAAGAGTTGGCTTGTATATGCTGGATTACTCTGAAGGCTGAGGACTAGTTTGACAAGGTTTAGCTGCTGGCTTGCAGCATAGCCCAGTATTGGAGTTGGAGCAGACTGCACAATGAAGAATTCAAGCAAGCTTTGACTACAATCCTTTTAGGCGCATTTAAATCTACAAGTGCCAATTACTGGGATCTTGACAAAGCGCTTTGGAATTATATTGGCTTGTGCCCCAGTGTCAATTTTGAATTGGACACTAATCTGTCCACCGATTCTTATGTTTGTATATGGCTGATGATATCCATTGTCTGCTGAGATTTCATGAATAAAGAGTTCAGCATCTGCAGTCTGATGTGTAAATTCAATATCATTGGCACTTCTTCGTACTATAACAAACTTTAGCAAAATAATTTTGCTCGCAACATTTAGTACAGGCTTTCCCCCTTATCAGGGCAGTTGTGACTCACTGAATAGCAATCAGATTTGGATGCTTTCTGGATGCGTGAGTATAGGTTTTTCTTAATTGCATCAACTTCTTGTTTGATTGCTGGATTGCTCATGCTGCCTTCTGCAGACATTGTTCTCAGTTGTGCCTGGGTTTCAGTGTATGTTCTGGCGATTTTGATTGCTTCAGCTAATGTCAGTTCTGATCCTGACTGAAGAAGTTGTTCCCTGATCCTCTGATTGTTTGTTCCACATATAAATCTGTCATGTACTATTTTGTCCTTGGTATCAGCATCATAGGAACAGTCACGCACAAGAATCTTGACTTCGGTAATATATTGTTCAATGGTTTCGCCATCTTTTTGATCACGCTTATGGAACACATACCAAGAGAAGATTGGGTTAGCTTTTGGGCTGAAATAGTCGTCAAATTTCTGGAGGTACACATCGATCTTATTGTTTTCTGCATCAGCTAATGTCCAGGTGCTGAATATGTCATGCCCTTTTTCTCCCAGCCAGATTAACAGGTATGCACACTGCACTTTTTCCGAATTTTGACTGAGAGGACCATCGAAAATAAGCTTTGCGTAGCTTTTAAATTTGATCTATGCTTCTCTAGGGGTGTCTGATTCTCAATTTAACTTTGTATAATGAATGATAACATCCTTTTATATCTACTCTTGACACCGTGCAAGAAGCATAGCTAACAAACGCAGATAAGCAGGCTAATGCTTTAATTAAAAAAAAAACAGGACACAACCTGCAAATAAACACACAAGCATAAACAAAACAAGCAAACAAATAGTAAACACAAGCAAGACAAAGCACTAAATTCAACCTAGAATGTTAAACTAATAACAATTAAACCTTTACGGTTCAATTGTTAGACAATTAAGCTGTTTGGTTCCATATGTTTTTACTTTTTTTTTTAATGATTATTCACATATTGATTATTCACATAATGATTATTCACATATATAAATGATTATTCTTTTTTGACAACACTTTTTATGCGTCAACATCCAACAACCTTTTTTTTAATGATTATTCACATGTCTTTTTTTAGTTCAGCTCCTAAAAAAAAAAAAAAAAAAAAAAAAAAAAAAAGCCGGCCTGAACAAAAAAAATTTATTAATAAAATAGGACTTCCCATAAAATACGGTTTTTAAAACTATAATTAAAAAATTAGAAGAGACCCAAAATCATTACTTCAACGAAGTTCATCTTCGTCGCTATTTAAATTCACCGTATTCATAAAATACGGTTTTTGGTGAAGCGGTGAAGCTTCACCGAAACTCCATAACTACATATGAAGGTACTTTCATTTTGCCTGTAATGTGATACCTCCTTTATTTTCATTTTTTAGATTTATATGGTTGTGTATGTTTCTACTTTTCCCCAGAACCGTCAATTGTTTTTTTTTTGGGGGGGGGGGGCATTGGGAATTGGTTACATTCTTTTCTCTATCCCCCAAGACTTCAAAAAAAAATTTTTTTTGAATTTCCATTGAAAATGTCTTATTTATTATCTAATCCCCAATTGACGACCACTTCACTTAAACGCCCAAAAAAATAGATACTTCTTCTTAAACGCCCCAAAAAATCAGATTTCATGTTCACTGTCCTAAGTACTAATTTTAGTACTTTAAGTTTAAGACACATTATGATTCAAAATTTACCCTTGTCTTCTTATTTTCAGCTTGAACCGAGGAATCAAATTCTGCAATTTTCCCCTGGTATCTGCTAACTTCAGTTTCCACTGCAATCAGTTTTTGTTGATCTAAACCCGTGTCCAAAATTCGCGCCTCACTAACGTTCCAAGAAGATGTAATGAAGTCACCAGAAAACCTGGACTTTTTGACCATGTAGCCAACCGAACCGGCATAAAAATGGGCAATTTTATCACCAAATCTTGATCTGAACTGCTCCAAGTTGTTTGAAACCTGAAATAACAGTTATTAACCACATTATTACCAACACAAGTATGCGTGATTCATATCACATGATTCATCAACCAACTTATCTACATTTTTATCTAAAATATATTTAATGCTTGTATAACAAGCAAAAGAATATTTTTCCTAGTGAAGAATACACAGTATATCTGCTTACAGTTTATTTAAAACCAACCGACACAAGTATCCGTGATCCACATTACGTGATTCCTTGAACACATTATTATATTTAAAATATATTTATTGTTTGTGCAACAAATAAAAGGTTCTAGAAAAACCTGGTCCTTATTAATAAATTTCTTGTTCCTGATATTACAGTAAAATTCGAAGTACTACACAGAAAGCTTTCAAATACTGCTTGTATCCGTATTTCTCCGCACTACCACCTTATCAGTTTTTTTTTCAGTCGTAACTTATTTTTCCTTTTATTTGTTTATTTTTTGTTTTCCCTGTTTTGTTACTCACCGCTTTTTATTTAATTTTTAACTCACTCATAAAGAGTGAGTTAAAAAAAGCTTGCGTCCATATTTATCTACATTACTGCATTATTAGATTCTCCAGGTTGTGAGTTTTTTTTCTCTTTTCCCCTTCTTTTATGTTGTTCTCTTTTGTTTTAGTGTCTTTTATTTTTTATGTGTTACTCTGTATCTAATTTCCATGTGATTTCTATTTTGATTTGCATTGTATTTTCATATAATTTTCTTTGTGTTACTCCACGTATTTTACATTTGTATAGTGTTGGTCAAAAACAAATAATAATAATAATATACCTACTTACGGTTTACCTAATACAAAAAAAAACAGAAAAAAACATGATTCATATCACATGATTCATTAGCCATATTATATATTTTAACAAAATATTTAAAAATGTATTTAATGCTTGTGAAACAAACAAACACAAATATTTGTTCACGTGAATAATAGATAATATACCTAATTAGAGTTTACCTAATACAAACCAACACAAGCATCTGTGTTTCATATTTGTAAGTAAATTATATTCACAACTTAAATGGTTAGGAATTACAAATATTATTTTGAAATCGAATTACATTATTATATTGACTGATGGATTGCATTGGAGTTTATAGTATTAAAATTTTGACTTTAGATGGTTAGGTAGAGGCTAAGCAGCTCCAGAGGTGAAAAATTTGTGCTAACTAATTGGCTAGGAAATACCCAAAACCCTCTGGCCACGAGGACAGGATGTCCAATCCTGGTGTCACCGGTTATTTGGTTTGAAAGAGACTCAGTGACATGGCTCTGTAAGCTCAGCCAGAGTCAACCCAGCTCTAAATGTGTGCCCAGAGAAATCTGGAAAAGGTAAACAGGAAAGGTGTGCGAAAGCACAGAATGGCTGGCCCCCAGCCACCCATTCAACTACCTGACTAAAGGGCCATGAAACAGATATCAGCACCGCCAGTAGAGATTGTAAAATCCAAGGCCGTATTCCAAGGCCGTATCCAGGGGGGGGGTTACCTGTTTTGAACCCCCCCCCCCCCGAAATATTTGACCGAGTCGAAAATAAGTCTAAAATTAGTCAAACCTAGGTAAAAATCAGTAAAATTAGTCAAAAACTGAGTCAAAAATTAGTAATCCCCCCCGAAAAAAAAATACTGGATCCGCCCTTGCCATATTCTTTACTTTTTGAATTTAATCATAACTAAGCTTGTTAATCTGACAAGTATGGGCATATTTGTATATTAGTTTTCCTCTCTATTCAGAATATATACTTTTCAATTTGAATTTCAATGTTTACAAGAGCTATTTTGAAATAAAACATGAAAATGCACTTGCAAAATAGATATCCTAGCAATTATCGTATAGATCTAAGCTCTGAGGACAAGCAACGGGTGAAAGGCGAGTTGAATATGATTTTTTTGACGTCAGAAATTTTTTTCCACATAAAAAGAAACACCAACACATACACACCTGTCACGTAGACAAACATACACAAATGCTCATGTATGCTGTTAATTTATAGCAAGCTCTTCTTAAGACTATAAAATGGCCAGTTTTTGCTATTGTTCTTCCTTTTCACGTTTATTAACATTTATGTTTTCAGTAAATTGCATATTTGTTTTTACCCTACCCCCTTCCCACCATTTTCAAAAGATCATTGTCAATTATTTCGCGTTTGGTGAGTTTTGTCGTTTAGTATTTTAGATCGCTCTTTAATTTTAGATTGCTCTGAGCATTTGACAATTACTGAATTTCGAATGATATGTGTTTCGCATTTCTCTATTTGCCAACAATATATTTTTTATTATTTTCTTTCGCATTAAAAGTACTATTTTTAGCCTAATGATGGAGAAGAATGCAAAAACTGAATGCCTTTGGTCGGTTTCTCGTTGAATTTTTCAGCACCAGACATTAAAAACTATTTTTAATGTTCGGCTGCTAGCAGTTGTTCCTGGGTAGGTTGTTCCTGGGTTGTTCCTGAGTAGATTCTTCACAAAAAGCATCCTTGCTACTTTCAATCAGTTTTTTTGTCTATTATCTCAGCTATGGCCTCATTTTCAACACTTGCCGGTGAACATCTTTCGTCACAACCGACCTCGTCTTTAATGATTTCTCCTGCAAGACACCGTTCAGAATAGTACAAATTTACCATAGGCCACCAGTGGCCTTCCAACCCAAGACCTCCGGTATATTAGTTGGGTCGGCTGGGGTAATACCGAATGCGTTGCAAGAGTGGTAAAATAAAGTAGATTACATTCAATCTCTCAAACTAAGCAAGTTGTGTTTATGGACATTATCCGTTTTCTTCTATTTTACTTGGTTTTCCAAATATTTTCAAGATTGGGTTTTGTGCAAAACACTTCCTATTCTTTATTCAACAAAAAATACAGATATTAGTAGTTTAGTTATTTATATTATATTAATGTATATAAGTTGGAGTTTACATATTATATTAGTAATTTAATTATATAAGTTAGAGAAATAATTAAGATACTAAAGTCTTAATGCGGTACTAAAACTGTTGTTGCCATATCTTTATGCCCTGAAAAAAGTAACCTTTCGTGTACAAACATGGGGTACCTAATAACATCAACAAAAACAGATATATTTTGCAGTTGTTCTGCTTTCCTGTAAAATTTATGCTATCGTTCAAACATGTCTAATGTTACCCTCTAGCACCCAAAAACCCTTTGAGGTACCGTACTTTTTATGGTATCAATATTCTTACGTGCTTGGAGTGTGCCATATAAACCCAAGTATTGGACTGTTCAAAGATGTCTAATGTTGCCCTCGGGAAGGCGTCATAACATCCAACCGTCAGGACATCCACAAAATCCGTCATAACATCTACAAAAAAATCGGTCAAAACACCAACCGTCACAACACCCAAAATTTTAAAACTTTAGTTTTTTGGGGTTTAGGGGTGAAAAAGTACCTATGTTAGGTTACGTATTTAATATATGCTATGCTTTATCCCACCCCTCTGATGTGCAAATATATAGCCGAAATTTATTTCTAAACTATTATATGCTTATTACTATTATGTAAACTTATAAATTTTTTGTGGATGTCCTGACGTGCGGATGTCCTGACGGCTGTATGTTATGTCGTTTGTTTGCTTGTGACGGTTGTACGAATTGGTAGCACCCCATAGTCCTTTGGCACCCAAAACCCCTTTGAAATACCCCATTTTTTATGGTATCGATATTCTTACATGCATGAAGTGTACCATATAAACCCAAGTATAGGACTGTTTTGTCAAGTGCCTATGTACTTTGACAAATAAAGCTCTTTAATTCGACAGAATATCGCTATTTTATTTTTAGTTGCCCCAAAGTAGATATAAGCTGGAAATTGGACTATCTTTATGGTTAAACACACCAAACATAGCCTTCTCTGAATTGGTTCAATTGTCACATGCCTATGCTCGACCACTAGAACAAATCTAACAATATGAGCATAAACTTCTCGATAAACGGAGATAATTTTCTTCTTGTTACAAAAAAATGTATTCAGGGAGTCAGGAATTCCAACTGATAGAGGATATTCACAGGGAAATATTATTTTTCTATGAAAGTTACAGTTCTAGTTATACAGTTAATGGCTGGTTATTTTGAACTGGCATTTTTTTCGGTAAACACAGTACAGCAACGAAAGAAACGGCCGAATCCTTGAAAATATGTTGTCAAGGAAAAAAGACTTGAGAAGAATCTACGGCTTTGGGAATGGTTTAAAGAAAGAGGTTTTCGATGGGAGTGATTGTTGATCTCTCAGAGAAAGAGGAACATATGCTAGAAAATAAAAGAGCCCATATTCACCCACAATCTATGGATTCATGGATGAAAGTGCGTTTCAATTGATGAATAAGTAGACAGCATTGACAGATGTTAGATATAGCATCTGTTAGTAGCCCAATTGGCGGTAAATGTGATTAAGAATGAATTTTAAGCTGCTAATAGAGAACTGGGAAGATTTCTTGGGACAGGAGCGTCACGTAGGGAGATGGAGGGAGACTTCCACTCCCCACTATTTTAAGCCAATCAGTAAAAGAAATTTGAGTTGGTAAAACAGTGGCACAAAACGTGGCACTATTTTATTGTCTCAACTTTGTTTTTATTAGATTAATAGTCTGTTAGAAATAAAGACTAAAATCAACGCAGAAGATGGCAGTCAGTAAAAAAAAAAAAAAATCAAATCCCATTAATATCTAATTATTCCCAATAGTAAAGCTTTGAACAGATTGGGATGGATGAGGAGTGTAGGTAACTGTGTCGGTCTCAGGCGGCTTGGTACTATAATGAGTTGTTAATAGTAGGAATAAGCCGAGTGAGATTTATCCAATGTGTCGTTACTGCTGGTACTATTACTATACTTCTACTTCTTCCACAAAGTTCCAATCTCCTTTATATCCTTCATTGAAAACGTTAAAATCTGACTTTACATTTTTATAAAACTTATTAGAATATTTATTGAAAAACAAAAAATCCTCGAATCAAACTTTATTGTTCACTACCATTCTTCAAACAGTCTACTTAGTAATAGTTACTAATGGCCTTGTCTACGCTAGTGATAGATAATAAACATTGGATTTTTTGCAATAAATACATTGTTCACTACAATTCCTCAAACAGTCTACTTAGTAATAGTCACTGATGAATTGTCTACACTAGAGACATATACAAAATATTAGCTATTTTTGCAATAAATTGATTATTTTTATGGAAAACATGAGTACAAAGACCGGAACCAGTATCAATACACCTTGGATTCTCAATACACTCTTCAAATAATTCAGCTAGTAAAAGTCTCTAACTTTTAAATAATTCAGTTAATAAAAGCTATGTTAGATGTTAGCAACATTCTAGTCTAGAACAACTTAAACTTACGGATTCAGAGCCGATAGGAATCTTATGAATTCTGGACATTTTGCAGATGTATCTAAACTGAGAGTTGTTGAGCTTAACAGCATTACTAAGGTACTCTTCAAATCCATATCCTTTTAAGATGTCAATGCTAACTGGAGGACGGTATTCTGGATCTTCTTGTACGGCTAATCCTAAAAGTGAATAATAAAAATTATGACAAAAAAAAAAAAATAAATAAAGCAGTCTACAAAACGAATATTCCCTGCTTCATGGACCACAGGACCATATTTCCGACCTTCTTTTCCTAGCAGAACCACAGGACCATGGACCACATGGTTCTATGGACCACATGCTTCATGGACCACAAGATCATATTCCGACCTTCTTTGCCTAGCAGAAGACTGTGACGCATACAGAAGGTATATCCACGCCATTACAAAGAAAGAGGCCCCAATACGACCTTTAAGGACGGACAAACGTAAGTCAAGTAAGTAAAGCTGTAGACCACGGGTACTCATATTCTTCCTTAACAAATCCTACCATGTAATAAGGAGGGGAAATGGTATTTAAAATAACCAAGGAAACGTCTAATGAATCTTCGTACGAAAGCAAATTCAAAAGTTTTACAGAAAAAAGAAAAAACAAATTAGAAAGATTGAATTCTTGCAAGTGAGAATTAATAAAAGAACAATTAGTTCCTTTTTTAGTTTATCATTTCCTTAATCCTTGTTTTAATTTTTAATTCTTATGTTTTATGCCAGAGGATATACTTTTTATCGTCTATTCTGGGTCACCAATAAAGCTAAGAAATTGAAAATTAATTGTGCCATATCTTGAATGCAAAAAAAAAAAAAAAAAAAAAAAAAAAAAAAAAATATGTGTAAAAAAAACATATAGATAAAATTCAAATTTTTCCTCTCTCCTCAAACATTTATATTGTTCAAACATAGAGCTTTTGATTTACCACAGCCAAGATGAAAGAAGATAGATCCGATTCCAAGATATAACAGGCGAAAAACAGCAGATAGACCCAACAGACCTTAACGCATATAAACAAAGCCTACTTGTTTGTTTATAACATTTACAAAGCCTTTTAGACCTGCATACACAAGAGTTACTAATATATGGGTGGCCCCCAGCACTCAGGGTCACTAATACAGTATGACAATGCTACAATGCTGCAATCTTTGGCGTAAAATCTATAGTAAGGTAGTAAGTTATAATAACACCACGGATCTTTAGGATGTCTCCAAGAACAAAAAAAAATAATAATAATAATAAAGGAGACATAGCGGTATCATGAAGGACTAGATAAGTTATAAGGCTAGGTGCTCCATCCAGCTCCCCAGAGAACAATCATCTACATCTTCTCTAAAAACCTCTCTAGCAATAATTCTAGTAGCCTCCATATACTGTCTCTTGCAAGGCAAGGGTTAAATCTTGGTGCTGAAGACTGGAATTCAGAAGCTGCCAGCCCTCTAATATTCAATGCAATAATCAAATAGATAAATGTTTTAATTAAACAATATTATTAAAACTAACACTATCATGTTCAACTAGATAAATTCGATTTATTAATTATTGTCAGCAATATTATTCAATATAATTAGAGAAAGAAACATATCACTTCCTGTACTGTAATAATACTATAGATTGAAACGTAACTTTATTTCAACTATTGCGAAATTATTTACAGTTTAATTTTACTAAGCACTGCTAGTCGCGCAACTGATCCTTTTTTTGTGGTAAAATAAAATGGGCACTGCTTAGTGTCGGTATCACCCAGGACCGACCCTTAGAAGGTGTGGGGGGGGGGAGGGGGCACGAATGAAATTTGTTTTAAGGCCGCTATGTTTCCATTTCATCAGGGGGTGGGGGCCTTGGAATAATCGTGGGTGTACTTTAACATCACTGACAGTCCGCCATAGTTCAAATTTTCTTAAATATCCCGTGCTTAGTAGCAGTCTTCAAAGAAAAATTAAAATTACTTCTAACACTTTTATAACAAAAGAACAACTCGTTTACCAAACCTAAGCTATCTAAGGTTCTCAAGCTGATTAAAAATGTGTAAAAAGACGAGGTTAGGTTAGTGGTTATTAAAAAAAATTAAAAAGTTACTTTATATTTTTTAGTTTTTTTAATTTTAACTTTTTTAGTAGCACAAATGGGGCGGAGGGGCTAAAATAATATGAATTACGACCACTGAAGAATGAAGTTGAACATGACTATAGGACATACTAAGATTATACGACATACAAATCATTCAAATAGTAGATCAACAGGAAGCTACAGTTCTTCAAGGTGGTTTATCTAGTTCTCTGAGAGAAAAATTACCGTGTAAAAACATTCCACTTAATACTTCTGATCTTACTTTATTTAAACCTGAGGCTAGAGTTAATGTCATATCGAATAGAGTTAAGAAGTTTGAATTAAAATTAACTTGGTGGAATTGATAAAAAACTTGAGAGCCGCGGTAATGAGAGTAAAGCCAAGACACATAGTCAAACAGTTCGAGGTAACGAACTGTAAGTAAGGAGCGACCCGGCTCAATGGTAACCGAAACTCTAGAAAACGGGTTTTTGATACCAATAGATATATCAAAAGAATCAGATTTCAATTCTGATTTCAAATATATAACTTTCATCAAGTTTTCTCTGTCTACAATTACCCAGCCCAGTCTTGATGCAACCTATTGCCCAAAATACTTGATAACTTCAATTCAGGACCATAGACCGTTGACCGTTGATTTTGAATTGAAGTTATCAAGTATTTTGGGCAATAGGTTGCATCAAGACTGGACTGGGTAATTGTAGACAGAGAAAAGCCAAGATAGATAGTCCAAGTAATTTGAGAGGCAAATGTTTAAATGGCTGGGGCACGGGTAAATGGCAGGAGTATGAATGACTCTCTTATTGGACACATACTTGTCAGGCTAGTTGTTGGAAAGACATGTCTGCCTAGAGTCTTAGGCATGCCTATCAAGAATTTAAAAAAGAGGCAAACAAGGCACAACCGCCTATGGTCTTAAGAAGGTTGACCAAGAATTTAAAATTGACATAGGACCATAACTTACAGATGCTTTTTTAAGGAAGGGACCCCCTCCCATTGTAAAACGTAAAAAAAGTGGGAGAATAATAAGAAAATTGCCCAAAAATATGGCACTCTTGTTTCTTGCCAACAACGACATAAAATTCTATAAAACAAAATTTAAACTTAAATGCTTACTTCTTCAAATTTGTATTTGTAGCAGTAGAATGATATAACCTTTTGTATAAAACTTGAAAAAGCTACCATAGGATCAAGTACACATTGTGGGTTGTTTTCTGTGAACGGGCATAGGAATTGGTATTTAGGTGAGAAAAAGAGTTTTGGAAGACTCAATATGCCTGAGACTTTTACAGGTTGTAAAAATAATCACAGCCCACAATATGGTTGAATGGCTTAAGCATGTACCTGACAATTTATTGTACTACAACTTGTAATACAATAGTACAATGCAGTACAACTTGTACTATGTAATCTACAAGATTAATATTCTGTTGAATATAGACAAAAGGGGTAACCAATGACAAAATATTTTTGGTTGATAAGCCATTATCATTTGTAATAAGCCGATGGCTGTCTGAAAACTGAATGTTGTGGGCATATGAACACTGTCATAATGAAGCAAAAACGTCGATTTTCGCCCACAATTTTTTTTTTCAAATGGTAATTTGGTAACTTGAAGAACAGAACTCCAACTACCAGTATTAAAACTGCTTTGAGATAAATCGTACGGGTTTCCTGGCCAAATTGTACCCAACAGATTCTTTGTAGCGTTATAGCATTCCATGTCAGTTTCCATTTTACAGACAAAATACTGAAAGGGATAAAATAAGTGAAAGACATTTTTTTCCATTAACATTAGTTTGAAGTTCGTAAAGGTTTCTTTTTGTTTGACGTCAACGAAAGCCCCTTTTCATTTGCTTAGATCCCTATGAGGCGACTTCAAGAGTTTCGAAAATTTAGGCTTAACACCGCAAGCCTTACTTATAATATAATACCACCGCACAAGGTATTATGAAACGTTATAAAGGTTATAACTTAATGAGATAGTCAATGCCCCTTCTGATAAAAAGTATTTAATTTAGTCTTCAACAAAAAGGGCCTTAGTACAATTTAAGATATGCCTATGCTGCAACAGGTAACCAGATATTTAATTAAGGATCTTTATTAAATTTTTAAACGGTTATACTGTCTTTACCAGGCTGTCACTGTGGAAACAGCCTCGATACGGAAAATGAGAAAAGCTAACCTGCTGGGCAGTGATAGGCTCCAATATTCATTTTCCTTTTGCTATTAACTTCGGCCAAGAATCGGTTCATGTCCTTTTTGTCTTCAAAGCCAAACGCATACATGTCATTGAAGCTAATTGCACGCTCAAGATATTTTGCAAAGCGATGATCGGAAACAGAAATCTACAACAAAAATTGGTAAATAAACGAAATACAATGCAGTATAACTTTATAGTACATGGCAAGCATCTATGCAAGGAGTGGGAGCTTCGTGATCATACCTATCCCCAACGTCTCAAGATATGTACTATATTTCTCCGTATTGTTTCTAACAATTTCAATATACCTCGCCTATTTTCACGGAGGTGTGCTTTTTTGGAGGTGTGCCCTCTCCACTTCCCCCCAAAAATTAGTTTATCTCTGTATTTTCGAAAGCTATAAACTATTTTTCGATAGCTAAAACTATGAACAGTCACTAGTAACACATGATACGAGGAAAATTGATGAGAGAAAAAAGAAGAGATTTTATTACTTTTCATCTTTCATTTTTATGATTAAAAAGGAGGAATACTTTTAATTTGGAAGCAGAGCCACTTTTCAGGGCAGGACCAAAGGATTACCCTCCTAGACCAAAAGAATGTTTAAAATTGCGTAAAGAAAGGGGAAGAGTTCAAAGAATATTAACTCATTTGGCATAGCTATTGACAAAGCAATAAGAACACCAACACAGGACTGGTCCGAAGAATTCTCATCAAAGTGAAAATAGAAAACTTATGTCTTAAGAAACACGTTTTGTGACGCTCTCCCCCTCCTCCTTCTCTGGGAAAAATCAGCTGATACTCCCAAGACTTCAGCATCGGCAGGGTCCTAAGTTCCAGCGCCACTAATATTCCGTTGCGCATATTCCATGACGTTTTCCTGAGTTTTCCTGAGTTTTGAGAGTTTTCCAATTAAATAAAAAACAAAAATATAAACTATATCATTAAATATGTGTTTTTTTCAATTTTCATTCATTAAGATAATTTATCTTTTCATAGATCCAATTTTCAACTGCCTTTAAAAAAATGAATAAAAAAATTGTAGAATTATTCCAGTTCTATGGTTTTCTTTTTTAACTCAAAATTTGGGTAGGATGAACTTTGGGATAGATGATAGAAAATGATATGAAAACTGGCCAGTAATAAAAAATTTTGGGCAAAAAAAAAACGTTCCATGGCAATAGTATGAATACAATTTTCTGATATATGGCATTTAATTCAGCTAACTGTTTTCAATTTGGTAATGTCGGTAATTTCAAATGCATCAAAGGTGACATTCAGCTTGGTATGCACTTTTGGAAAACTGTAGAGTACAAGACTTCCAAAAAGACCAAGAAATAAGAATAACCACACCGTCCCACAGCAAACGTGCTTCATTGGAAAACTTTGGCCATAATATTTACTTGTTCCTGTTTAAGACCACACAAGAAAATAGTTAAGCCCACATTCGATAAGATTGGACATACATGGCGGAAAATTTGGTCTATATGTACGGTCGGTTTTGTTAATTATATTTTGTCGGTCTGTTAATTATACAGTCAAATTTTTTAAATACAACTTTCACCAGACTGAAAATATTATAAACTAAACAACAGATAAATATCTCTTAAGATACTTAAGATAAAAATTAATAACCCCTAAGTATTTCTTAAGATTCGTTGCCCTAAATAAGCTTAACTTTGTAAAAGTAAAATGGTTTAACCTTAACTTTATTAAGACAGCCATTCCTTTGTCGAATGGCCATACAAGAAAAAGCCTAACAACTTTTAGCGAGACTATTCCTGCAACAATGTCAATAAATCTGAATTTAAGGTGTTTAATGATCTGGCTTACAAGATAAAATAAACAAAGCAAGCCAAAAAGATGTCATCTTGCAGAGTTTTGTAAAAGCAAACGTCACGATTTCCACATGGGAGCCTGTGGTATAGCTTGATAAAGAGGCTCAAGTTAAATGATTTCGTTGATTTTTTTTGTTTTGTTTTTTTTCAGTCTTTTACAGCTTTGATTAGTGCAGTCAAATTATAATTGTACATATAAATCTATTTTAACGCAATGCACTAGATTCATTGGCTTTAATACGGTTACCTCCGTGCCAAAAAAAACTAAATAAAAAAAAGTCTAATAAAGATGGTCTCACATGGAAGCCTGTGGTATAGCTTGATACAGAGGCTTAAGTTAAATGGTTTCGTTGCTTCTTTTTTTTCCAAACTTTTACAGCTTTGATTAGTACGATCAAAGAATAATTGTAGGCTATACATAAATCTGTTTTAATGCAATGCACTAGATTCGTTGGCTTTAATACGGTTCTTTCCGTGCAAAAAAAATAAATAAATAAAATTAATTCATGCTTGCAATTTAGGATTTTTTTCCTCCAAGTGGCAACTCTGGTTATGAAGATAATTTTACAACATTTCCAACATATATAATACGATAAATTTTTACGGACTTTTCATTAATTGCTCATTATACCTGAAACAGGATTACAAAATCGCATGAAGGATTAATATTGGACCAATCATGGTTCCACAAACACTTTTGACACTGATTCTACAAATAGCTGATTGTATTTGAACTGAACCTAGTGGTATCATGCAGATTGGTTATGGAAAATAGCCACAGTATGTACGCCAACAATTGAACGAGCAATCGATATTGCTACGCAGGTTATAGTCTACGCAAAGAGTTGTGCCGAAGAGGTTAACAAATCCGACCTTTTAATGTTTCAGATTAGAGCCCCAAACACAAACTTAAACAGAGCTCTTTACACTATTACAGTACCCCTTGTGTAGTGGCAAGCATATTTTCTTCATCCCACATAGGCCTGTCTTTGCCAAAAAAAAAGAGGAAAAAAGGAGAGCATAATTAAAAACGGTGTTTTGGCTAAATTTTTTAATAGTCAAAATGTGGGATGATAAAATCTGATAAATTCGCAGATTTAAATGCAGGTTGTTGTTGTGCTGCGGGGAGTTGTAAGAAGTAGTAGTAGTAGTAGTAGGATGTCTCGGCATATCGTAATATAGGAGCACCAAAGTGTGCCTAAGGAGTTTGAGGTGATGTCTTTTGATGACGAAGAATGACTCCAGACTGGTTTTTGGCATCCCAAATGTTATTTATTGGGCTAGTAGCCAATTTTTAAATGCAGATCCATTGTTGTTGTTGTGCTGCGGTGAGTTGTTTGTAGTAGCAGTAGTGGGACGTCTCGACATACCGTACCATATGGGAGTACCAAGGTGTAGCTAAGGAGCTTGAGGTAATGTCTTTTGATGACAATGATTGACTCCAGACTGGCTCTGAGCTTCTTTTAATTTTTAAAAACTATTATTAGACCTTTAGTTTTTCTTATAATATAAAATGTTCGAAAGGATAGTAAAATAGTTATAAAAAATAAACTAAGACAACGGGACAGAAATATTTCAAAGGCACAAACTTTGTGAAACCCCACAATACGCTATGGATTCAATCAGAACGATAAAATGGATTTATTCATAAGAACAAAGATAATACAAAATAATAAATTTCAACAGACTGCTCTGAAAAAGCTTAATTTCCCATCACATATGTCAGAGCGTGTGTTTTGCTCTTATGACTAACCGGCTTTCGGACGTACTCATGACTGACCAGTCTTTAAATTTGAAACATGATTTAAACAGATAACTCCACTGGGACATAACTTATGGTTTGAAGGGAGAAAAAACGGTAAATAAGATCACTAAATAGTACAAAAATATGCAAAAATTACAAAGAAGAGTTTAAACCTCAAGTGCAGCCTTGTTTTCCAAAATCTATCGCTAAAGAAAATACCTAGAGGAGTATGACAAAGTTACAAAAATGGAAACTCTAAGAGTTAATTTCTGAGAAGACTCGTATGCTACGAGTCTTAAATTCCGAAGAAAGTTCATTAAAAAAGAAAAAGAAATTTTATTAAAAAAACCTCCACCAATAGTGCTACCGTACACAATCATAAAATTTCCATTTATTCGGATTGAATATCGTAGTTGCATTTGTTTTTCTTAGACCATGCATCGGGCTGAAGAAAAAGAATCACTTATGTCAAAAGGCTCAATAGGTACATTTCTGAACATTTTAGAAACTAGACAATGTTCTAGTTATAAACCTTGGAATAACTATTTTCTAATCAATAAAAATATATTAGCAATAGCAGAATCTTTCTAGCCAGCTAGTCGAAAATTTGTAGAAACTATAGGAAGTGTGTGGGGGGGGGGGTCTTTCTGGCTATCGTTGGAAACAGCCCCTCCCACATAATGCCTGAATGCCGCCACTAAAATACCTATGAAGAAAGAACACCCGGAGGGGGGGGGGGGTGATAACATGGAAGGAAAATATTTAATACCATAAATAAAAAGCACCAAGAACAATGATTTCGTGGGGAGGGGGGAGCTGAACTCCATGACATCCCAGTATATCTGAGTTTCTACTGGCAATCTTTTATTTCTAGCATATAAATTCAATATAATGAATATAAGAAAATCACTTTGCTAATTGATCCAGCATAAAAATTTGAGCCAAGCAATGGAAAACAATAATGCATGCGCAGGAAAGTAATATATCTCACTGACAGGCTAATGCAAGTGCCTACTCAGAGAGAGGAGAGTTTTAGACCAGCTCCATTCTGAAATTCCAAGGCTTCATGAATAGATCCAGAAAAATCTAGATCTTTAAATAATCAAAATTTCAAAAGATTAAAATTAGGCTTTTTTTAGTTAAGCTTGTTAAAGCTTCTCTGTCAGTAGCTCTGGTACTTTTAATTCCTAGCCATAGCCCATATTATTGAACCATACTAAAGCGCAAATTTTTTTGCTCAACTCTTTGTCTCATATATGAAGGTTTACTTCACTGTGTATAAATAATATAATAGTAAGATCACGGCTTAGAGATAATTGGCTACTACATCCTCAGCGCGTAAAAACAGCTCCTCCTATTTAATCTGCCATCAACGGCCCAGTGAATATTACCCTGGAACGCGTATTTTCGCAGAAACTATCTCAAAATGCCTTTGAAACCAACTCAAAACTTCGAAACCTACTTGTAATTCCTAAAGACATCAAATAATAACATTGCACTACTAATCACCGATTTTTATATATATATTGGAGTAAATTAATTTAAAATTAGATTCTTTAAAATTTAGTGTTACAGAGGTGAAGCCAGGTTTCGCGTTCAAGAGAAATCTGACTTGTGTACCCGTGAAAAAATCAAATGTCGCTTATGTTCATAGTTGTTTAAATGTTCTCCGGTGCACTCACATCTCGGTCCGGCTTTGTATAATGGTTGAGATAGGGAATGATCATACTGTATTATCTTTATATACAGTGGTTTACTTTATGTATTTATAAGCACCGTGACTTAAGTGAATGACTTCAAAGCGCATTTTTGAATGATTAGCATTTAGTGTATAGAAAGTGTATGTGAAATCCAAGTGTATAGAAATCCTAAAATTGTCTAAAACTACACATAGACAACCTAAATTATTTATTTTTCATAGTTTTGCTTTTTTAATTCATTTCTTATTTATTTTTATTTATTTTTTTTAAATTGGCAACATCAGTTTGTAAGAAAACTACCGCTTGTGTGCGGATCTTTTTGTACTTGTACTTGTTTATTGTAATTGTACTTCCTATCAGCAGTTCACTTTAGTAAATTCATATTTTATATTAACTGGTCTCTTGAAGAACGTGAGCGTTCAAGAAGATGGGGGTACAGAACCCAAGCCTCAATGAGGCCCAAGTCCAAGAATTATTTTCACGCGGAGATTTATATTACAAATTTTGTCATCGAGCCATTTTTTATTTCTGAATTGTTTATAGCTTCTTACATATTCTCACCGAATAGAACAATTAAAAAGCAGCCAAAGATCTAGCCAAAAAGTCAGAAGTTTAAAAATATTATGCTCCAGTACTCAACGCAAAATTATAGATGCAGGAGAGCGTAACGGGAATACTGCATGCCCCTCTCGGCTTCCAATACCCAGAGCAACTGTTATTACTTGTCATAGTCAGGTCAGAGTGGCAGTGTATTGGTAAAACGAGGCAGTGAGGGGAGGGGGAAAAACATATTTATTAAGCCCACTTTTGACTATCGACGGCTTACTGGGCAAAGTAATCGGTATCATAGCCATTTATATTGACACCGTATTGGTAAAAAAAAAGAAAAAGAAGTAGCTGGAAGGAGTTAGCATGAATTTATCCCTGGGGCCAGTTTAACAAATCCCTACTAGTGAGGGTGATCGGTACAAGAGTAAAATCTTACCGTTAAAGCCAATGGACGATAAACAGGTTTGACGAAGCAGTTATCCCTTTGCATTTGCTCCAAAAAGCTAACTGCTTCATGAGCCTGTGAATTTATCTGTCGCAATTTTTCCATCTTTATTGTTTCAACATTTCTGAGCTGGGCAGATTCTTTCAATTTATCTGTAAAATTGAAAAGTTTGAAAAAGAAGAATTATTCATTCAAAATATTGAAAAAGTAAACCATAAATAAACGCGGGTTGTCGTTCGCATCAGACTCAGAAAAAAGCCCAGAATTAAAAAGAAGAATTATTCATTCAAAATATTGAAAAAGTAAAACATAAATAAACGTGGGTTGTCGCTCGCATCAGACACAGAAACAAGCCCAGTCGACGCTAAAATACAGGTAATAGCATACAGCACAGGCAGTAATTTCCACCTAACTTAACCATGGTGGAAAAACGCACAAAAACAGGCGATGCATTTGAACAAACCTAGGAAATTCTGGAATTCCAAGGAACACAGGAGTTTCACGGTTCAACGTAGCAATCCTGGAGCAAATTGACACTAACAACAGCTTCATTGTGTTGAAATAATCAAAAGAAAAACCTCAGAAATTCTTGATCTTCAGGTATGATTAGACCTAAAATGAGTTGGGGGGGGGGCAATTCTTTTTAATTTTGATGTCATTGGTGCTGTAATGCAGAAGGCGGCAGAGATTGTGTTGGTGGGGCAGCTAGTAAAACCGGTGGTTACCTTCTACACCCTCAGAATAGAACTTATCGACCGTGGAGGTGCTGGTTAAGGTGATGATGGAAGTGATGGATGTAGAAAGGAACTTCAGAGATAAGAAAAGGAACTTCAAAAATAGCTGGCGAAAGGAACTTAGATCGTGGTGGTGCTATTTGAGGTATATATCTACATCTACTCTAAAAGATTCCTAGAGATTTTCGTAGAGAATTTTAGCCCAATTGAGTCAAGACTTCACCATAATTAGAAATCCTACAGGCTGATCATGACTATATTCTAGGCAAGTAAAAATTTCAGTAGTTTCAATCAGAATCATTTATTACAAAATAACTTTCTCATTCTTTGATTAAATCACAAACTAACTGGCACTGTCCCAGTCCTAGGGCATGATTAAAGGCTCTAGTAAAAAAGGACAAGAATGAATTATTACACCGGTTAGTTCCGCAAGGTACTGGTACTTATTTCTTCTGCTTCCTGGAGTTAACTTCTGAGTTGACTGCAGGGGGTAGAAAATGTCGGTGTTTGGGACTAGCAAGGAGAAATGGCCAAAAAAGGATTTCAACATTGCCATCTGGTGGCCTTTTTAGGCCACCATCGTCTGAATTACCATAGTAATTAACACGAGTAGTAGAGAGATACAGATGGAGTGACTACGTGTCAAAGTTCCCTCTTAAAAGGGAACTAGAACTTTCAATTTCTAATCAAATGAACCTCCTCGAAAGTTGATTTGACCGCCCCTTCCATAAAAACCTTGTATGTTAATGATGGGGAGCTAACGTAATTTATAGCCCTTACCCTGAGGACTTTGCTGGGTCGGCATCCGTAAAGGCATATTTACTGAGCCTTTCATGGCTATATCAAAACTTGATTGGATATGTTTAGGGAAATGATGGGCGTGGTGGGACTGGTTGCCCTCCATTTTACTCTTAAAAGGGCACCAGAACTTTCAATTTCCAATCGAATGAGCTCCTTCCTAGGTCAGAAAAAAAACGTTGCGCCCACTTTACTTAGACATTGCTATTGCGCTCCCTATGATAACCAGGTCATTCTTCTGGAGTCAATACCAACCCCAAATTAGGAATTAGACGGCTTCGTGATCCACCAATTTATCCTGGGCCCGGAACTAGAATCCAAACTACTAAAAATTGCTTGTAATATTGGCAAGGGATATTTTCAGCATAACGATGGAGACCAAAGCTCAGTTAGGGAGCGACGTGATGCATGTGTTTGTAGGATGGTCCGTCATATTCGAGGAAGGTGTTTGAGATAAAATTATGCGGTAAGAGGAATTGTGGTTTGAAACATTTGAAGTGGTGGAGTTGATGGTGGGGGGATAGTGACGAAACTGATGGAGTCATAAATAGTGTTAGCACATAAGAAAATATACAAACTAAACACTTCAACTATACTTCGTTTTCAGTGAAGCTTAGATAAAAATTTAGCCTTAAGACTTAAGTTTAGCCTTAAGTTTCTATTCTCTCTTGCGACCGGGCAAGATCTTGATTAGCACCCCCCCCCCCTGTCTCCGAAAAATTTTCAGGCCAAATCTAAACAAAATTTTCATTTATTAACAGAACTTTTCATTGATTAAAATATGAC
Source organism: Artemia sp. Qi Xiang Cuo (assembly GCF_049724085.1). Classification (NCBI taxonomy): domain Eukaryota; kingdom Metazoa; phylum Arthropoda; class Branchiopoda; order Anostraca; family Artemiidae; genus Artemia; species Artemia sp. Qi Xiang Cuo. The sequence goes on along the minus strand of NC_142799.1, from coordinate 67,393,130 downwards.
TTTTCTTACTTACTATGGGAAGAAATTTGGGTAAAACGAAAATTTCGGATTCAATTTGCTTATACTTACTGCTAACTGCGCCCTCTACTTTTTCTTAATAAAAATAAATTTCAAAAAGTATAAAATGATTATATATGTTAGATAATTTATTTAAAATTTCGCACCCCACCCCCCCCCCCCCTATAACCACAAAACATAAAACATATAGCATGACTGTTTTTATGTAGTTTTCGACCATGATATTTTTAAACTTCACTTTTATGACAAGATTCGGTCACTTTAAATTGTGAGTAATCGTTTTAGAATAGACACATTACTCGTTCAAACACTCATTTATAGTTGATTATAGTAATTATTTGTAATTTATGTTCGTTATAGATATGAATATTGTCAACACCAAAAGTCTGAAATCTACTCAGGGAGTAATAAAAATACTTTAATTGAAAGTGACATAGAGCACACTACTCAAGTCAGAGAGTTCATCATATAGATAAGTGTGATGAATGGTCCAAGTGTCCGAACCCTCTCCTTCTGAAAACCATCTATGTGTCTGTACTCCTTTAAAATATATATATATATATATATATATATATATATATATATATATATATATATATATATATATATATATATATATATATATATATATATATAACAGTTCGTGGTAACGAACTGTAAGTAAGGAGCGACCCGGCTCAATGGTTGCTTACTCGGGAGAATCTTTCCGTGGAGGATGTTTCTTTGGGGTAAGGGACATTTCTATGAAGGCGGCGCCGTATTTCCAAGCATTAATTGAAAAACGATCAGAAATTAAATAAAAAAAAAACAAGTTTTTTCAACTGAAAGTAAAGAGCAACATTAAAACTCAAAACGAACAGAAATTGTTATGTATATGAGGGGGTTCTCCCCCAAGTCAATACCTCACTCTTTACGCTACAGTTTTTTTTAGTGCTTTCAAAAGAGCTATCTATTCTAATTAAACGGCCTTTGTGACTCAGGGGTTAGTGAATTAAATTTTTTTTTAACTTTTAACGTAAAGAGCGTGGTATTGACTAAGGGGATAACCCCCTCATATACGTAATAACATATACGTAATATAAAAAACAATAAAAAAAAACAAGCGATACGGCTCAATAGTAATCGAAACTTTTAAAAACGGAACTTTGATGTCAATAAATGTATCAAAAGAATGGGCTTATAATGCTGATTCTAAATATATGAATTTTATTAAGTTTAATATTACTCATCAAAGGATACGAGCCTGAGAAAATTTACCTGATTTTTAAAGAGGGGGGAAACATCCCCTAAAAGTGAAAGATTTTTAATAAAAATCACACCGTCAGATTCAGCGTGTCAGAAAACCCTATAACATAGGTTTCAAGCTCATATACGAATATAGAAGTTCGTTACGTAAGTTAATTCGTAAATTACGTCAAAACTAAATTTAGAGACATCCATTTGGCAAAAGAAAAGTAAAAATTTTTATGCAAATTTTGTTTACTTATTCAATGACGGTGAGCCAAAATAAAAGCTGCATTAACTAAAAAACGATCAGAAATTAAATAAAAGAAAACAAGTTTTTTAAACTGAAAGTAAGGAGCGACATCAAAACTTAAAACGAACAGAAATTATTTCATATATGAAAGGGGCTGTCCCCTCCTCAACGCCTCGCTCTGTATGCTAAAGTTTGACTCTGTCACACAACTTTATTTTATTAAACAATAAAAAACTTTTGCATAAAGAGCGAGGCGTTGAGGAGGGGACCGCCCCTTTCATATACGAAATAGTTTCTGTTCGTTTTAAGTTTTAATGTCGCTCCTTACTTTCAGTTAAAAAAACTGTTTTTTTTATTTAATATATACATAGGACGAATCTGACAGCTTCACATAAAGGATAACGTATAAACCCTAACCAGTTTTAAGTGTAATGTAATGTATATATATATATATATATATATATATATATATATATATATATATATATATATATATATATATATATATATATATATATATATATATATATATATATATATATATATATATATAAAATATATATAAGACGAATCTGAAAAAATGACGGCTTCACATAAAGGATAACGTATAAAACTTAACCAGTTTTAAGTGTAATGTTGTTTTTAAACTTTTTGTATATTTTTATTCTTTCTGTTTTTCAGCCCAAAATTTGAATTAGGCCCCTCAGAGGTAGTAATAGTAATTTTTGGAAATAAATATCTTATCTTACGATACTCGTATGACCCCAAACTGATAATACATCAGGGGCAAGGAAGCTCTCCCCTTTCCATTGGAAGCTCTCCCCTTTCAAACCTTCTTCCCCTCATATAAAGTAATGGCATAAGGTCTACACTAATCACTCAACAGAGTACTCACCTTGCATTCCACGTTTAGACTGGTTGATCATTCCAATTAACTGTTCTCTTTTGTTTCCATAATCACTAATCATTCTCTGTAAATTGTTAATCTTTGTTTTAACCTCTTCAATTTCTGGTTGGAAATCCACTCCTAAAATCACATGAAATGAATAATAGTGACTTCCATTTTAATTACGCTCCAAAAAAATTGATCTAATTTTTTTTTCGTTTCAAATAATTTTGCGATAATCCTTTTCAGTATAAGACTGAACTTAAAAAAGAAAAAAGAAGAAAGGATCAAATATCATTAATAAGCATAGATACAGGATCTGTTCCAAAAGCTCATTACCGTTAACAATATCTATTATCATAAGCACAACACCGTATATTATAAACTTACGCAAAATACAGACGACACCACGTTTTGAACTTTCAATGACCTCCATAAATATTTTCTTTATAGATGGCAAGTAGAATGCAAAATGAAAAAAATGGCCCTCTAAAAGGCTAATAAAAAAAGGTCTGAAAATTTGAGCAAAAAATATTACATATTGACTATTCAACAAAACAAAACGTGTGTAAGAACTTAAAACTGACATTTGTTCACAAAAAAAGTGGATTCTAAGGGTCTAGAGCAGTGGTTCCCAATCGATTTCGGGCCATGCCACACCTCGGCATTTCCAAAATTCTGATGCTTCCCCTCGGGATATTTAAATTTTGTAATTCAAAATTTTACGTGTATTCACCCGAAGGAAGTTTAAAAGGCCATTAACTTGATAATTTTTTCGGATCGTCCTCTAGGCATATTTTATGCTTTAGAAAAATATTATCTCTATAAGACACCTTTTATACAATGACTAGGCCGATATCAAATCCGTTGATTTTTGAATTATAATGGAGTCGCCATCAAGCCATGGCTAATTGGAGAAAAAGCCAATACAGATAGTCTGAGTGAGAGGCAAAGCTCTAATAAGCCTTTTTCAGAATTGTATTAAAATGATGTCATTTTCCTTATTACAACCTTGTTACAATACTATCGCTTATCTTTTTTGCTCTTTAAATGCCAGAGTATGACGTCATTCACACGAAAATGTTTTTTTTTTGTTGTTTTTCTTTTTTCAAAATTAAGGCTCTACAATATAGTCAGCCAAAGGGTCCTGCCCATGACCCACCAAAATATTGTCACGCCCCACCGGCGAGGCTCCTACCCAACGTTGGGAATCATGGATATCGAGGATAGTTAAAACGGGGAGAAAAATTCGAATGAAAAAAAAAATCATGTGAAGAGCATAAGCTGAATAATAAATAAAATCAAAAGCTTGATACAGTTATGGTAATTTAAAAACGGTAAACTTAACTTACTAAGTTCCCCTAAAAATAAAGGGGCAGGGGGCTTCAGGAATAATTTTGTATCAAAGGTTATTTTAATCAGGAATAACGGTGCCATCACCTGCCAATATGCTGATAGTGCTGGCAATAATCTCTTATTTTGAATTTACGCCATATACGAATGAAGCCAAGTTTTGGGCCTTATGCGACCTTAATAGGTTGCGTAATAGGTCTTTTCTTTATAGATGCCAAGCATGACCGCCATACATTACAAATTTACGCAATATTAAAATGAAACCACGTTTTTGGGTTTAACTGATTTAGACAGTCCTTATAAGTTTTTTTCTTTATAAATGGCAAGCAGTTGTTTGTAATCCAAAAGCCCCGTATTATAAATTTACACAAAACGGAAGTGAAACCATATTTGGACCTTAAACTATCTAAAGAGTCCTTATAAGACTTTCTTTGTAGATAGCAAGAAGAAGGCCATCTATTATAAATTTACTCAAAATACATTTGAAACCACGTTTTGGGACTTGAACGATATAAGCAGTCCTTATAGGTCTTCTTTCTATTAATGGCAAGCAGAATGCCACATATTATGAATTTACGCAAAACACGAGTGAAACCAAGTTTTGGACCTTATAATATTTAAACAATCTCTATAAGTGTTACCGTACAAATTTGCTTAAAATACATTTGAAACCACTTGTTGAAACTTAAAACAATCTCCATTCCTCTTTTTTTTATAGATGCCAAGCAGAACGTCGTACATTATAGATTTAATCTAAATACATTTGAAATCACGTGTTGATACTTATACAATCTCCATATGTCCTTTCTTTATAGATGGCAAGCAGAACGCCAAACATTATAAATTCAATCTAAATACATTTGAAACCACGTGTTGAAACTTAAAAAATCTCCATACGTCTTTTCTTTATAGATGCCAAGCAGAACGTCGTACATTATAAATTTAATCTAAATACATTTGAAACCACGTGTTGAAACTTAAACAATCTCCATATGTCCTTTGCTTATAGATGGCAAGCAGAACGCCAAACATTATAAATTCAATCTAAATACATTTGAAATCACGTGTTGAAACTTAAACAATCTCCATACGTCTTTTCTTTATAGATGGCAAGCAGAACGCTATACATTATAAATTTAATCTAAATACATTTGAAATCACGTGTTGAAACTTAAAAAATCTCCATACGTCTTTTCTTTATAGATGGCAAGCAGAACGCTATACATTATAAATTTAATCTAAATACATTTGAAATCACGTGTTGAAACTTAAACAATCGTTGTTGAAACTTAAACTTAAATTGCAAACTTGTGATTAACAAGTACAGAATGGATTACAAACAAAACCACTTTGTTTGAATTAATTAACTCACAAGACACTTCCATTGAACTTTCGATAAACAAACCTTCTCCCCATATAAGTGTTATTTTAGCCCTTTCCCCGTTGGCTTGTGTTATTCCACAGCTATCCTACATATTTGACAAGAATCCAAGGCTAGTGTAAAAGTTTTGTTGGATGACAATTGACTTTTGGAGCGGAATAAATTAGAAATAAGAGATGTTTGAAGTTCAGTACTAGAAGTTACCGGAGTAAAAAGTAAAACATAATTTCTTTTTATTTCAATAATGGGATGTAAGGTCCCCTCCTCCCCTCTTAACAAAAGATAATAATCCCCTGATTGAGTGGTAACTAAGCCCATCCAAACCAATAAAATTACAATTTACACTTTTCTCAAATATTTAAATTTTTTAAAAGGAATGATCATTATTGTTGTTTCCTTGACATTTAATTTATACTATTTCAATAAGCTTTAAATTAATATTTCAACAGTCTTAAATAAATAATACAAAAAAAATTATTGCCCTTGCTAAAATATGTTGAATTTTATAAATATTCATTGATAGGCAATTGAAAAAACTGTGTTCTACCTGAATTTTCGGCAAGACTTAATTGGTTTCTATCTCTCTGAATCAAGTTCTTTAAACTTGCAATTTCTACTCGAATCTTTTCATTTTCTTCCGCGGAGGTTTCACAAATACTCTTTTCATCTTTGATTTTTTCATTTAGATCAGCCATCTCTTGACGCTTTCTAGATAAAATTCGGCTTTTTTCGGTTATATTAGCTTCCTGGAAGAAAAAAAAATTGAAACTTAAAATGATTTTAAAAATCATATATTGAACAAATAAACTTCCACAGCGGGAGAAATCTTACAAGAGTAGAAATTCAAGTCGTTTCCAAATAAGCAAATTGATTGTTCCCGTTCAATTTTTAAAGATGCCCGACGAGTCCTAATGACGCCACTGCTCTGGAAACTCAGTGATAGTAAAATAACCCGGTTCATCTGTGAGATTTCGCAAGCGTTGCTCGCCCCCCCGTTCGGCCAAAGAAATAACGCTACCGAAAAAGAAATAGTGGGAAAATAAACTGATAACCAAGTGATTTTTTTTTTTTACAGAATTATTTCCTTTTACTTTTAATCAGTCTACCTTTTCCTTTACTTTAATTGGTTAAACGTTTAATTTAACTGGAATTTCCAAATTAAAAAGTCGCGAATTTCAGTTTTGTTATGACAATGCAAAAAGGCAGTCTAGCCATTTTTTTTTTCTTTTTTTTTTTGGCTTTTATAATTGAACCATAGACAAGATCAGTCCACAGGCTATATTTCACCTCATCCGACATTCACGTGATGACGAAAATCGAGCCAGAAGCTATGACTTACTTCCTCGTCCCCTGAAAATTGTCAGATAAGACTGTACTTTTCGGGCCTTAGGTCTTTTATATACCTCCATAAATAATTCAAGCATAATTTTTCCAAAGTGGTATTTTTCAAAATTAGTTGTCTCATGTCGAACTAAACTGAAGTTAGTTTCCGATCCCTTGGCATGCAGGGCCACGGAATTTTAAAGCTCGTCAAAAAAGGCTAAAAAAGGCTCGTCAAAAAAGGCTAAGAGTCAAAATCTGTGTTTTTGGTTTGTTTTTATTTAGGTTTTGATTGTGACTTACACTTGAATAGCATAGAACAGTATTTTTTTCCCCTAAAAAGAAAAAAATTAATTTCTGATGAATTTCCTGGTTATCTGCTCTTGTTCTGTAAAACGGATTTAGATAGCACGCCAGAAATAACAGACAGGACTGAAAAAAAGTCCTTGGAGTTGACCATAAAAAAGAGATACAGCAGCTTTTTGGTAAATCTTAGCAAAACAAAATGACTTTTTTTCTAATTCAGGAGCTTTTTTGTTACTGAAATATCCAAATTACTTGCAACACTGCTAGTAAGGAATTTTCATCAGACTTGAAGGAATATTAGTTGATAGAAACGTCAACTTGACGGGCCTTGACTACACAGACGACGTAAACCTTCTTTCGTCGAATCCAACCTCAGCCTAAAATCTAATCATTTAGATTCGTTAATTTACTCAATCATCAATTACATGTTCGGAACAGATCTAAAGATTGTCTTATATTGTTTACTAGAATAATATCAACAACAAAAATTTGAAGAGCAGCTGAGCATTACCTGAGTTACCACTTCTCGCTGCGTTTGCTGAAATTTGTTTTTCACATTAGAAATATTCTGTCTCAGTGGGGCAAGACGGTATTCAACTGATTCAATTTCTTTTCGTTTTTCGTCCAACTGTTGCTTCAGCTGTAGAATAAATGGCACATCAATATAATAAATTTAGACAAAATTCAAGGTATATTTCATACACTGTTAACTCACACTTTAATATACATTTTACTAATATTGAAATTACTAATTATTTGGAATACAGGGCAGGCTAAACTACTTGAACTTGTGTTTGTCTTTACCAGAGGTCTTTATCTGATCAGAAAAGCTTTTCTAACAACGCTCATTATAACTGACCAGCTTCAATGTTATAATCAAGATTATCCCAAAGGGATATGGAAAAGAAAAACGACCTTACCCCATACTTATGTTTGGTGTATGCTTTATGTATTGGTGCGTGATAATTATGTTCATTTTAAAAACCCTCAGGGATATAAGTAGGGGAGAGACGCCTTAGGGCTGTCTCCAAACCCCACTATTTTTAGTTATGTTCGCACACTTTTCAAGTAATTACCCTTTATTTGCTGATTTGACTAATTTTTCCACCTCCTCCCCTATCTCCAGATTAGTTTAAAAATATGTGCCTGTGGACATTAATCTAATGATCGACAAAGTCATTCAGATAGGATAAACAGTGTGATATAGTAAAAACTGAAAACTTTCAATCAAAGCCATATCCCGGGGGAGGAGGTTGAATCCTCCTCCTTTTAAAGCCAATAAGCCTAATTTTCAAGAGCCTCTTACTCACCAATATCTACGATTAGCAAAATCGAATGATACTCGTAATATTGGGCGTCCAATACTAATATTGTCACTTATTTAAGTCTTATTTTCATATTTTTTACTTATTTACGTTTTATTTACTTTTTACATCTGTCACTTATTTACATTAGCTATTTTGTTTGCCTAACGGTATATCACACAATAACCAACACAAAAATATGGCTCGATCCCGCTTTTTAGACTATAATGGATGAAAGGTTAAGATGGCTGGGCCCCGTTTTACGACCGAAGGATGATATATTGCCAAAATTTTGCTGTTTGGTCATCCATCCCTCCGCCAAACGAAAACCAGATCATTCCCATGCGGGGTGGGAAGAATTCATAAGAAAGGGCTTAAAAGCAATCCCACAGGAGGGAGCAAAGAGTTAAGTTTTAAATAGGATGGGGTGGAGAAGCATGCGAAGCTTTACTGGTCTTGCAACGAGTTGTTAGCCATAGCAGTAGTAGTAGCGTCCTGTATCGACCCTGTTAGTCTTCGATTTACAATAACATAGTTATTAAGATTGACCTTCTTACCATCATGCGAGTGTTATGTTAAAACAGGGCTATCTTATGCCCAAATATAGTGTTGGTTTTGACCAGAACGTCGTACCAACACAGTTTTAACCAAATTTGCCAAAGCGGGGATACCATCTATCCCTTTTTTTGCCAACCTGGGTATAAAACCTGCCTATTGCGTAGATATCAAACCTAGAGTTCGAACCTCACCCGGGGCAACTTTTTGGTGTCGCTGGTTATTTGGTTTGGAACGGGGTCAATGGTGTGACCCTGTTAGCTCTGCCAGAGTCAACCCAGCTCTAAAGGGGTACCTGGAGAAATCTGGGGGAAAAACACGGGAAGCGGCAGATGATTTTTCCCTAACCACGGATTGTACTCACGGCCGAAGGCATAGAATCAGGAAATCAGTACCTGCGCAACGCAGACAATTGGTCAGCATGCGAATTATTTATTTTTTTTAAGTTTAATGCGTAGATATACAGCATTTTTATTATACATATTAAATAGTGATTTTACTACCTTAGAACAAACGTTCCTTTTTTTCTTTTTTGCAAAAGATTTTTTTCTTTTTTTATGGATAGAAAAGTAATGTCTACGTCCCGTGGCGGTTCAGCTGGTTTGATCTTAGCTTGGTAATATTGGACAGAGAGTTCGACCTCCACTTCAACAATCCACTGCAGGGCTGACGCAAGGATATCAGTAATCAAGAAGCGTCGTTAATTCAATACACACATACAGGTAACCAATAAATTTCTAGTACAGGTATAAATAAAATTATAGACACATATACCTATTAAATTATACAATATTAAATTAACAATATAAATTACACATTCAAAACTGCGCTGTCTCAGCGAGGAACAAGAGCTCCGTTTTTTTTTTTTTTTTTTTTTTTTTTTTCAAAGGTAAATATGGAAAGAAAAGTAATAAATGAACTTATATAGCATGCATAAATTAAGTTATATATGCAATTATGCATATACTTTCAAATCACACGGTGTTAAATTATGAACTTGGCCTCAATGCCTAAATAGCAATAAAAAAGTAGGAAGCCCATCCTACACCTGAAAAAAAGTGAAAGGATCATTATAATATAAGAATAGAAAGATTAAAAACAAAAATGAGATTGGTACAATTACGCCATATAAAGCAAACGAGCAGGAAAGGTGTATACGCAACAATTGATTAATCATAATCATAGAAAATCACAACAATTATGAGGAAAGAGTGGGCCCAGTGTGGGGGCTTCGTGGCGACAACTAACAATGTCCAAACTCAGCCATGAGACCCGTCTTCACCCTTATTAAGCCTCGAATGACGGAATTGAACCAAGTGAGAGAGATACCTTGACAAAATCTTGATAAATCCTAGCACCGACATAAAATAAACAAGACAACACAGGTATAGAAAAACTAAGAGTTTATTAGCAAAGAAGAGAACTTTATTTAATTATTTTAAGTTATTTCATTATAATTGAAAATTCAACATTTACTATTTACAATTTCAGAAATGTTGATCAAATCTTGTTCTTGTTCTGTAAGTGAAATTTCATTATTATTAAAGAAAAGCAGGCATTCTAACTAATATAGTAAGGCTAACATGTTCCTACTTGAAATAATCCAATAGTATTATTAAAGAATTGGGGTATACACCCCTTTACTAGGATTCAACATAATACAAGTAAGAATTAGCAAGGAACATATTAGACTTGCATTCTGTAAGCGTGCAACAAGCTTCAGAAAAGCTATAACCTCAAATGCCTTCCATTGCCATTGTGTCTCCCTCTTATTTGCCAAACAAACCAAGCTAAATTCGATAGTTTTAAGAAAGATTTTACAGATGTTTACACGAAAGTTTATCGGGTTTAATTACCCTTCGAGGGCCATTGGCTTGAACCGGATTTTACCAAATTCATAGCAAGTTCATAATAAATCTAAATTGAAAGGACATTTCTTACACCAAATCTCTCATTCCTTTAGCGCTTGGTACAGGATACCTGCAAAGAAAAGAAACAAAAACTAGACTTACTAAGCTTGCTTTCTTTTTGGCATCCTTATACTCTACAATCTCCTTCTTCTTCTCTAAAACATCTATATCTTCTTCAATTTGTTTGTACATCCTATAAGCACTAGCCTCTTTCCCAATCCTGGAATAAAAGAACACAGTAATTTCAGAAACAAAACTAGCATCAAAAGAATCTATGGAATTACATTCATACGGACGAAAAAATTGAGCACCAGTACCCTTTTTACGAAATAAAATAAATTTTGCGACAAACTGGTACCACGTTCAGTTATTTTGTCTCGAACTTGACCAGTCCGTTTACGAGAAAGTCGTCAGACGGACCTGATGGGGAGGTTCCCTCCAGTCATGAAAAAGTCGTCCGACAGACCTAAGGAGAGATTTCCTCAAGAAGAAATTCCTATGTACATGTCTGGCCTAAAAGAAGCTTGGGTTGATCACCAATTGGATATCTGTCATTTTGAAAAATTATAGACTATGTTCATAAGCCCATGTTCATAATAAACGTGAGTTATAAACTAGGACCCGAAACAGGAAAGGATTTCCGAAGGAAAGGAAAGGAAAGGAAACAGGAAAGGATTTCCGAAGGACCCGAAGGAAAGGATTTCAAAAGGAGTAATAGTTAAAATAGAAAAATTAAAATAAAAAAAAAGGAGTAATAGAACTAAAGATATTTGTCATGTTGCTACTTTCTAACAAAGTATGGGCAGTGATAGGAGTGATTTCAACTTGACACAAAACTACAACAAATGTTTAGGCCTCAATTTATCAATCCTTTATGAAATCAGTAGATTCTCGTCGAGGTAGGAGGGGAGGGGGTGTCTGATTTTAGAAGAAAATTTTAATTTCTATTAGGCATATATGTGATGGCTGCATTTTGATATCTCTTCTTACATTTTTCCCAGAGAACCCCCAGACTCTCAATATCCCTTTCGACAAAAATTTTAACAGAAGAAAAATAAATTTTTGCGGCGATAGTTTTCAACATATTGGACCCCCCCCCCTTGCTGTAGGAAAACTCCACATCGATTGCTTGACTCCAAAAATAATCTCAGATTAATTCAACCTGAACATCAAACGCGACAAATAATAAAAGGGCCTCATGTTCTAACTAGATGACACTTACCCTCCATGGTACTTAGACTAGGTATCATATTTTTGGTTCTAGACCTTTACCCTCCCCCACCCCCGTGGAAATTCCGTAGGGGAAAGGAATTTGGGTACTTGTGTATTATGCGACCTTCACTCAAGTTTACACTGTGTGAAACTCGAGAACAAACCGGTTTCTTCGTTAGTTTTTTTTCAGCTTAGCGCGAGACAAGACAAAGACAAGTGACAGAACATATGGGAAATATATAATTTGGGCTATACATTTGCACATTGGGAAAGTGGGTAAAGTATTTTGACAGTTTGAATTCAGAAAACAATTCTTTCTAGGTATATGGCCACTAACAAATTACAGACTAGTCTCAATGATTTTGGAATTTGTGAATTTCAACCAATGAAATTTTGCTTGAGAGTCGTCCAGTTACCGAGTGACAGGTTGCTTAAGGCAGCTTATGAAAATTTACTCTCGCAGGGGAAGAAAAGATCATGGTCACTAAAAATAAAAGACATTTTCGACAAACAGGGTTTTCTTTTGTTATTATTAGGTTAATGTACTGTTTTATTTAAGTGTTTTATGATGATCGCTGATCAAAGTTTATGTTGTTTGTGCCTTTCATTTATGATATTTTACTGTGTTCATGGCCGTATATTTGGCTTTAAAACACACTTATCTATCTATCTAATATGCAGAATAATTGTACCTAACACACTTTGCAGGCAGACCCGCTCTACTTTACCCCCCCCCCCCCAATGTGCAAATCTATAGCCCAAATCTGATTCAAAAGTAACGAAGAAGTTGGCGAAAAAACGGGTTTTTTCTAGAGTTTTACACAGCGTAAACTTGAGTGAGTGGTGCATAATACACAAGTACCAAAATTCCTTCCCCCTACGGAAATTAAAAAAAAAACTTAAATAAAATTCTCAAATTTTGAAAGCCTTATTTTCCATCAGGGGGTATTTTCCGCGGGGTATTTACCGGGGAGTATTTTCCACTGGGGGGGGTATTTTCCACGGGGGGAGGGTATTTTCCGCGGGGTTTATTTTCCGCGGGAGGGGGGTTAATCGCCGGCCACGTATATTTTTTATGATTCAAGGTGTTGTTGTTACATTCTTCAAAAGAAATGTTAAAAAATTTCGTCAAATACACCGCATCAAATATAATGACTGAAAAATTAAATTGATGCACCTTGTTCTAATTTCCATCCGTCAAACCCTGGCCCAGAGCTACATACAATCAACCTGAGATAGGTTGCGTAGGCTACTTTGTTGCTAAGGGGCCTTCTGCTATTGCACCGCTCCCCTATTATGTCCAGATTTGTTTTAATTGCTCCTTAATTTGCGCCTTGTTCCAATTTTCATGTGTGAAACCCGGGCTTGGAGCTATATACGATCAACCTGAGGTAGGTTACGTAGGCTGCTTTGTTGCTATGGGGCCTTATGGTTATTGAAGCACTTTCCTATTATGTCCACATTTGCTATAATTGCGCCTTAATTTACGCCTTGTTCTAATTTCCATCTCTCAAATTCTGGCCTGGAGCTATATACGATCAACCTGAGGTAGGTTGCGCAGGCTACTTTGTTGCTATGGGGTCTTCCAGCTGGTGGCCGGCGTTTACCCCCCCCCCCCGCCGATTACACCTCGCGGAAAATACCCCCACCCCCACGGAAAATACCCCCCATGGAAAATGAGGCTTTCCAAATTTGAGAATTTGAAATAAAAAATTTGAAATAAAATTCTCAAATTTGGAAAGCCTTATTTTCCACGGGTAGGCATTTTCCGGTAGGAGGGGGTATTTTACGCGGGGGGGGGGGGTATTTTCCATTTTTTTCCAGCCGAGGTATTTTCGGGGGGGGGGAATGCCTACAACCCTTCCAGCTATTGCACCACTTCCCTATCATGTCCAGATTTTCACGAATTTCAGACAGATTTCAGATGTTTTTGGAAGGGTGTTGAATAACGTAACTATTTATTATTACCACAACGCTGAAAGCTTTAGCTTTTCGCGCAAAATAACGCGCTAAGTAGCACAAAATTATACTCAGTGAATAACGCACGTTTTTTTGTTTCAGAATCGAGGGCGTTAGGTTTAGCCCGCCTGACTAATAGTTCGCTCAAGAAAAAACGTTTTCCGAAACGAAACGTCTAACGAAAATAGTTTACGAAAGAATACAAACGACATCCCTTTTATCCGTAAACACTTCACGCACAGATAGGTACAAGCAGGAGCACCAAACAGGGAATTAGAATATAAAATATTCTAGAATTAGAATATTTTTCAAGAAGATGGGGACAGAGGCCTAATTTAGTCAAAATCCTGGGGAGGGGGCAAAGTTGGAACCAATTTTCCAAAATAATGTGAAAATGATAGTAAAAACTAAAAAAAAACAATTCGGTACCATAAAGGTACTATTTAGTACTATAAAAGTACTATAAAGTACCTTTACAATAAAGTGGAAACTTCTGATAAAGAGAATCTGGGTTGGGCTGTTGATCACCTGTAAACTTCTGATAAAGAGAATTCGGGTTGGGTTGTTGACCGCCGAGTTTTATTCTAGATAGGGAATTTTATTGTTTTATTCTAAGAAGTGGGGTTGTTGGTTTGTTGATAATTTACAGCTCTTGTATATTATTTGTTTTGTACAATAAAACACATAGTTTATAGTGAAAGAGACTCTTTTACCTCCTCCATGAGAACCCATAACTGAATGATTCGGCTACGTTACCAAAACGCTTACCAAAGTAAACCCTTTATCAGAAGAAAGAAAAGGTTTACAAAAGTACTATAATGGTAAATATCATAGGCAGCGCAATTGCGCTGCCTAAGTAAAGAACGATGTTGGCGCAATGTATTATTTTTTTTTCCTTAGACCAGGGCACTTCGTATCGAAGGAGTTGTCGTAGAAACTTCGAAAAGAGCTCATTCGATTGGAAATTGGAACGGCTTGGAATGGCCTTTTTTAATAGTCGAAAGTGATTTGAAGGCAACTAACACCCCTTCCATGCCCATCATTTCCCCAAACGCATCCAGTCAAAATTTTGAGATAGCCATTTTGATCACCGTAGTTGATTTCCCGATAGAGATTATGTTTTTCAGGAGGACACTCCCCCCCACCCCTCAGGGCAAGGGTCGTAAGTTATGCCCTGGGGGCATATAAGGTTTTTATAGAAAGCTTTGTCGTAGAAACTTGAAAAAGTGTTCATTCGATTGAAAATTCAAAGGGCTAGAGCTCTTTTTAATAGTCAAAAGTGATTAGAGGGCAACTAACCCCCCTCTCACACCCACCTTTCCCCGAACACATCCAATCAAAATTTTGAGATATCCATTTTGTTCAACGTAGCTGAAAGTTCTGGAAATTAGGTCTTTCAAGATGACAACCCCCCCCCCTACAGCCCTCAGAGAAAGGGTTGTAAGTTATGCCCCGGGGGCATATAAGGTTTCTATAGAAAGCGTTGTCGTAGAAACTTCAAAAAGGGCTCATTCGATTTGAAATTGAAATGGCTAGTGTCCTTTTTAATAGTCGAAATTGATTGGAGAGCCACTAACCCCCTCTCACGCCCACCATTTCCCCAAATACATCCAATCAAAATTTTGAGATAGCCATTTTTTCAACGTAGATGAAAGTTCAGGAAATTATAACTTTGAGGTTGACAAACCCCTCAGGGCAAGGGTTGTAAGTTATACCCTAGGGGCATATAAGGTTTTTATAGAAAGATTTGTCGCAGAAATTTGAAAAAGGGCTCATTCGATTGGAAATTCAGAAGGCTAGTAGCTTTTTTAATAGTCGAATGTAATTGGAGGGTAACTAGCCCCCTCTCACGCCCACCATTTCTGCAAACACATGCAATAAAAATTTTCAGATAGCCATTTTGTTCAACATAGTTGAAACATCTGGAAATTAGGTCTTTGAGGATGATAACCCCCTCAGAGCACTCAGGGCAAGGGTCTTATTAAAATTTTTAGATAGACATTTTCTTCAACGTAGTTGAAAGTTCTGAAAATTGTGTCTTTGAGGATGACAAACTCCCCAAAACCCTTACGGCAAGGGTTGTAAGTTATACCCTGGGGGCATACAAGGTTTTTATAGAAAGCGTTTTCGTAGAGACTTCAAAAAGGACTCATTCAATTGGAAATTGAAAGGGCTAGTGGTCTTTTAAATAGTCGAAAGTAATTGGAGGGCAACTAACCCCCCTCTGATCCCCACCATTTCCCAAACACATCCAATCAAAATTTTAAGATAGCCATTTTGTTCAACGTAGATGAAAGTTCCAGAAATTAGGTTTTTGAAGATGGCAACCCCCCCCCCCCCCCCAGCCTTTAAGGCAATGGCTGTATGTTATGCCCTGGGGGTATATAAGGTTTTTTTCGAAAATGTTGCCATAGAAACTTCAAAAAAGGCTCATTCAATTGGAAATTGAAAGGGCTAGTGCCCTTTTTCATAGGCTAGTCGAAATTGATTGGAGGGCAACTAAACCCCCTCTCATGCCCACCATTTCCCCAAACACATCCAATCAAACAAGTGCTATCTAAAAGCCAGAATATTATTTGTACTTTACTGAAAAAAATTCTTTTAAATGTTTTCACTTCTATATCTTTAAGAGATCAAAAATTAATTAAGATTTTAAGGAATAAATATCAGCATATGTAAATTAAACTGAAAATGCACATTTTTTCAGTAAATTCATTTGAATTTTTTTCAGTGAAGTACAAAATATATTCTGGCTTTTAGAAAGCATAGGGCTTAGAACCCTACTCAGATTAGTTTCTGCTCGTTTTGAGTTTGACTTATTTTAATTTCTTTTTGTTTTGGGTTTCATTTATTTATTGATACTGATTTGTGTTAGTTGTATGCTTGATAGATTATTTGATTCCTTTTTTTGTTCATTTTTGGTTCTTTACTTTTTTTTTGAAAAACTTGTTTTGTGCAAAAAGTTTTTTTGACTAATGTACTAAAAAAACTGATCTTTTTCTGTTGATGATCTTATTCTGATACCTTAAAATTGACAAGATTTTGTAAGAAAATAAACTTCAGTTTGGGGGGGGGGGCAAACTGAGGTCTTGGGGGAGGAGGGCAAACCGAGGTCTGGGAGGGGTAGTTGCTCTCTCTCCTGCCCATAACAAATTACGCCCCTGGAAGGGGGGCAATACAAATGAAAGCACATTTCCTGGCCTAACCTTATCAAACCATTAGGGGTTTACCAATTCTTAAGGATTGCAGCACGAAGGGGGGGGTAAGCATTTTTTTTATTCAGCACATCAACGTTTCGCAAATTATTGACATTTTCTCCATAAATTTTCATCTCAGACGACCAATAACCCTTTCAAAAGGAATTTTATGGGGGGATAATTTTCGTAGGACAGTAGCTTCTAGTTCAACACCCTACCCCCTCCCTTGTGCGCTGCAACAGCACATTACACAGTAGTAAAAATATTTTAAAATTTCGAAACCCACCGCAGATTGTAACTAGATTTATGATAATCTTTTATCATAACGTGAGGGCGTGATGTTCTCACGGTAGGAGACTTGTCCTCTTTGGCACGAAGTCTAAACATGATATTTCTAAGATCCAGGGTGCTGTTTCCTATGTTCTTCAAACGCAAGGAATAAAACCATTTCTTCTCACTAAAAACATCTGTTCAGGTACAATGCTCAGGTGACCAATTTGGATTACATATCTTACGAGATTTTTGACTATGGTAAACAAAACACTTATTTCGAAGTTTTACTTTCTAAAGCAACGTTTGTCCAAGGCCACCAAAGGTCAGCGCCCTTTAGAGGAAGAAGAAGTGGAGGTTGATATATCAATAAATTTACCTTACATAAAAATCAGATACAAAAAGGATAATGCCATTTGATTTCCCATTCAATACTCTTTCCAAATATAAACTTTCATAATCAACTCTAATATTTTCTTCGTTGCATTTTGTTAAATGCGGTAATTCAACTCCTATTTGGCAGTGACTGGCTTAGGTGGACTTATTACACACGTCTAGAAATTAGTTAGATAGAGAAAAAATGTATTACTAAAATCACAAGGTACTTCATCGTCTTCAAAAAAAATATTCATAAGCTTTAGTAATCCATCTGTAACTTCGAAGCCACCATATTTCAAAAATCCATTTATCCCATTATTATTACCTATGGCCAGCACTTATTAACATTACATTCACATTATTAAATTTATCAAATTTTAAAAAATGGCGCTTTACTGAAAACACAAAACCGACCCCCCCCCTCCCAAAAAAAAAGATATAAAAAAACAAAACAGGATGTTCCATTAGCAAAAAAAAATTATGTAACTAGTCTGTACAAAACAAAGAATAATTTGTAAGTCTTTCAATTGTCTTTCAGCAACGACGATATCGATATCTTTCAGCAAGCTATTTTAATTCTAAAAGAAAATCTAGCAAGCAGTTTTCAGTAAAGTTCTATTTTGAAAATTCTACAGATGTTGGAAAATATCACAAGCCAGTTGATTAAAGCTATGTTTGCAGTCATATCTTACGTCACCGGCGAAGCAACAATTTTGTTTATTAGTTAAGTTTCAGCTTCGCTTTTTAATTCCGTAAGAAAAAAGCTTTTCTTTTTAAAATTAGTGTCTGCTTCTTTTTTTTCTACATAGATAATACAAATTATGAAACGAATCTTTTTTAATTTGTGGCGATAAAACCAAAGAAGCCAAAATGATTTTTTGCAAGAGCAGAGGCTTTTACTTATGACTTCCCATGAAAATCGGTAATTTGTAGTGCAATGTTATTATTGGATGTTTTTAGGAATTAGAATTAGGTTTCGAAGTCTCGAGTTGGTTTCAAAGGCACTTTGAGAAAGTTTCTGCCAAAATACGTGTTCCAGGGTAATTGGACCGCTGATGGCAGATCAAATGAGAGGAACTGTTTGTAAGCGCTAATGAAAGAGTATGTGGGATGAGCTGTTTATTCGCACCGAGAATGAAGAGCCAGAAATCATCTGCGGTAAACTTACTGCTAATTATCTTTATACAGTGGTTAAGATGGAGGCTCCAAACTTTCTATTTAGGGTTTTATGCTATGAAAAACTGATTGAATATCTCAGAATTTCCATTCTCTTGGATTTGACGGTTTAGGCGCACAAAAAGGCCAAAAAATGTCATTCTTCTGTGGTACGATCTCTTTTGCTACTTAAAAACGGAACTATATATGGCAATTTCCTTTGAAGTGAGGCCTCTCTAAACATTCAACGACGAGTGGTTCGATACGATCACCCCTGGGGCAAAAAAAGGGGATTTCGTTTGTTGTTTAAGATGGGGGGCTATAATTTTCCTATATGGGGTTTTCAATTATTATAGTTTCAATAGTGCACTTTTCATTTCAATCCGATGCCATTATGGAGGGGATTTAGACTCTTTTTCAAAATTCCCTTAAATATGGTTGCGCAATAAAAATTTACTATTAAGATCCTGAATCAGGTGAAAAAAGCAATTTTTCTCACTGGATAGTTTTTTTTAATGAGCTTTTAAAATTTTGGTTACCATGGGCTTTTCTTGACCGCAGTTGTCGCTGCAGCTATGATGCCTAAAAGAACCATATATGCAATCTAGCACAGCAGATAATATACTGGCTTTGCTATTGTTTATTTCTACCTAGTCTTTTTTTGCTTCCCCCCTTTTCTCCCTAGTTTTTTGCCTCACCCCTTTTCCCTCCCCCTATTCACCTAAAGGTTAAGTCATTTTACTTACATTTCTGTTTGTTTTTCTCTCTACTGATTGGTATTGCAGAAAAAAACGTAACAGAAATATAAAATATTTCCGAAATAGAAACGGAAAGCAGGTCGTCCACGTTTGGGGTGGGAGGATGTCATAAAGAAAGATTTAAGGGAAATACAAACTTCCTGGGAGGGTGTAAAGACGGAGGCTTTGAATAGATTAGGATTGAGGAGGAGCGTGGGTAGCTGTGTTGACCTCAGGCTTCTTGGTGCTTCAGTGAGTTGTTAGTAGTAGTAGTACTAATCCTCTAATGCCTCCCCAGAATGTAAACGTACGCACAGACGTCCATATTGATCCTAGAATATAAGGATGGTCGTAGAAATTGTTGTATCCCTGTATTAATTTTGTTTTCAGGCAGATTGAACAGTTCTATCATAGGCAGTGCAATCGCGCTGGCTAAGTAAAGAACGATGTCGGCACAATGTATTTTTTTTTTTCGTGGTCTTAGACCAGGGCACTTCGTATCGAAGGAGTTGTCGTAGAAACTTCGAAAAGGACTCATTCGACTGAAAATTGGAGTGGCTTGTGCCCTTTTTAATAGTCGAAAGTGATTGGAGGGCAACTAGCCCCCCCCCCCCTCCACGCCCATCATTCCCCCAAACACATCCAATCAAATTTTTGAGATAGCCACATTGTTCAGCGTAGTTGATTTCCATATAGAAAATATGTTTTTGAGGAGGATATTCCCCACAACCTTCAGTGCAAGGGTTTTAAGTTATGCCCTGGGGGCATTTTTTTTATTTTTTTATTCCAATATTGACGGCGCCAGGTATTTCAAAGTATCTGATATGCCGCTATTCATTTACCTCTTTCAATGGCCTCGAGGTTTTAAATGTCTATTAAACCTTCTTTTGAAGGTGTCAACAGAGGATATTGCAGGGATAATATTCCCAGGAAGATCGTTCCAGATAGAAGTGCAACGCCGGATAAAGCTGCTCCTCAAGCACTCAGTTTTTGGTATATCCTCTTTTAGATAGTTACTCTGAATTAAGAGTCTTTATGTCTGCCTTGTTAGCTGGAAACAAATGAGTACAATTCGAGAGAGATCGTCTGAGGGAGGCGAATTCATGTACTTGTAGAAAACTGCCATCAACGCTACATCAAACCTTTCATTTAGAGGCTGGAGCTATTCTTGTGTATAGGCGCAGCCCACCCTATTTGCCCTATTCTGGATCTTCTGAAGTGGTGCCAACACCGTTTTCGGAGCATATAGCAGGCATCCATATTCAGCTATGGGTCTGATGCAAGACTTGTAGAGTGGGATGATCGAGCTTGATGGAAGAAGGTTTTTGCAACGAAGAGTAACTCCCAGCTGTCTTGCGCAGGAGGTTCTCACCAGATCAAGGTGGTTGTTCCAAGAGAGATCGGTGGAGAAATGAATCCCCAGTAGACGAAGCTCGTCAACTCTCTTTATAGCTTCATTTTTGAAGATGAAACTGGGGTGTTCATGTGGCACCTTTGATCGGGTAATTAGAAGCTCTTTTGTTTTTGATGCATTGAATTTGATCATCCATGCATCAGACTACTTTTCAATTTTCAAAAGATCCATCCGTAGGGAAAGGGAGGCTTGTGTTGGGTCTTCGTGTTTAGGGGCGGCTGAGTGTGTCGTGGTATCGTCGGCAAAGTGATGCAGAGGGTTTGCGAGGTTGTCTCCCATGTCGTTTATGTAGATAAGGAAAAGCGTAGGTCCCAAGACACTGCCCTGGGGTACCCCTGCTTTCACTGGGTATTCGCGGGAAATAACCCGTCAAGAACAACCCGCAGTGAACGATCGGAAAGAAAGCTCTCAATCACTTTTAACAGACATGCCATAAGAACGATGTTGGCACAATGTATTATTTTTTTTTTTTCTTTAGAGCAGGGCACTTCGTATAGAATAAGTTCTCGTAGAAATTTCGAAGAGGGCTCATTCAATTGGAAATTGGAGTGGCTTGTGCCCTTTTTAATAGTCGAAAGTGATTGGAAGGCGACTAACAACCCCTCCACACGCACCATTTCCCAAAAAAAATCCCATTAAAATTTTGAGATAGCCATTTTGTTCAGCTTAGTTGATTTCCAGATAGAAATTATGTTTTTGAGGCAGGACACTCCCCCATAGTCCTTAGGACAAGGGTTTTAAGTTATGCCCTGGGGGCATATAAGGTTTGTATAGAAAGCCTTGTCATAGAAGCTTCAAAAAAGACTCATTCGATTGGAAATTCAAAGGGCTAGTGCCTTTTTTAATAGTCGAAAGTGATTGGAGGGCAACTAACCCCCCTCTCAGGCCACCTTTCCCCCAAACACATCCAATCAAAATTTTGAGATAGCCATTTTATTCAACGTAGTTTTAAGTTCTAGAAATTAGGTCTTTGAGGATGACAACCCCCCCCCCCCCACAGCCCTCAGGACAAGGATTGTAGGTTATGTCCTTGGGTTATATAATGTTGTTATAGAAAGCGTTTTGTAGAAACTTCCAAAACGGCGCATTTCATTGATATTGACATAGCCAGTGCCCTTTTTAATACTCGAAAGTGATTGGAAGGCCACTAACACCCCTTCCACTCCCACCATTTCCCCAAACACATCCAATAAAAATTTTTAGATAGCCATTTTGTTCCACGCAGTTTAAAGTTCAGGAAATTATACCTTTGAGCAGGAAACTCCCCCCATAGTCTTCAGGGCAAGGGTTATAAGTTATGCCCTGGAGGCACATAAGGTTTTTATAGAAATCTTTGTCGTAGAAACTTGAAAAAGGGCTCATTCGACTGGAAATTCAAAGGGCTAGTGCCCTTTTTAATAGTTGAAAGTGATTTGAGGGCAACTAACCCCCCTCTCACGCCCACCTTTTCCTCAAACACATTCAATCACAATTTTTAGATAGCCATTTTATTCAACGTAGTTGACAGTTTTGTAAATTAGATCTTTAAGGGCAACAACCCCTCCCCACCACAGCCCTTAGGGCAAGGGTTGTAAGTTATGCCCAAGGGGTAAATATGCGTTATATAGAAAGCGTGGTCATACGGACTTCAAAAGGGCTCACTCAATTGGAAATTAAAGGGATCGTGCCTTTTTTAAAGTTTAAAGTGATTGGAGAGCGACCCTCTCACACCCACCATTTCCTCAAACACATCCAATCCAAACTTTGAGATTTCCATTTTTCTCAACGTAGTTGAAAGTTCTGGAAATTAGGTCTTTTAGGATGAAAGCACCCTCAGAGCCCTCAGTGCAAGGGTTGTAAGTTATGCCCTAGAGGCATATTAGGTTTATATAGAAAGTTGTTGTAGAAATTTCAAAAAGGGCTCATTTCATTGGAAATTGAAATTCCCCTTTTAATAGTCGAAAGTGAGTGGAGAGTAATTAACCCCCCTCTCACGCCCTGGGAGCTTGCCCTGGGAGCAAATTATGCCCTGGGAGCAAATAAGGTTTTACAGATAGATTTGTCGTTAAACTCCAAAAGAGGCTCTTTCAATTGGAAATTGAGAGGGCTAGTGCCCTTTCTAATAGTCGAAAGTGATTGGAGGATAACTAACCCCCCTTTCACGCCCACCATTCCTCCAAACACATTAAATCAAAATTTTCGGGGAGCGATTTTGTTAAACGTAGTAGAAAGTTCGGGACCTTAGGTCTTTGAGTATGACCACCCCCCCCCCAGCCCTCAGGGCAAGGTTTGTAAGTCCTGCCCTCGGGGCTTATAAGGTTTTTATTGAAAGTGTTGTCGTAGAAACTTGAAAAGGGCTCATTTGATTGGAAATTGAAACTGCTAGTGCCATTTTTAATATTTGAAAGTGTGGAGAACGATTATCGCTCCTCTCACGTCCACCATTTCCCCAAACCCATCCAATTGTTTTTTTTCTTTTTTAATTAGCAGCCAAAAAAGGAAAAAAAGGAAAAAAGGAAAAAAAATGATGTTTAAAAATGGGGTTTGGTGGTCATTTCAGCTTATTTGTTTTTCGTAAATATTAGTGTGTTTATTTTTGTGTGTTGTAAAAATAAGCTGAAATGATGATGTAAAAGAGGGTTTTTTTGGGGGGGTTTTTGTTGGTTTGTTTATTTATTTTTTATTGGGATATTTTTTTTTATATTTTTTTTATTTTTTTTTAGTAGTGGCTTCTTTGCAGAATTGGAATTTGAGAAAATTTTGTCTGTTGTTGTAAATGGCCACCGCAAGCGGGGACTTCCTGTGGAGGGGGGACGTCCTCTCTGCGGGAGAGAATTTTATTTTATTGTTAATATGGATTAAAAATTATTTTAGTAGAAGTACAATAATGCGAAGACCATTCTTTGGCTGCTAATTTTAGTAAAATGTAGAGTGTAGGTGGCATTTAGATTTTTGTAATATTTAAAAGTAGTTTTTTTTTTTAATGTTAGAGCCACTGAGAGGAGAGGAGGTGGGATTAAAAAAAAAAAAAAAAATAAAAAAAAAAAAAAAAAAAATAAAAACACATCCAATCAAAATTTTTAGATAGCCATTTTGTTAACTGTAGTTGAAAGTCTTGGAAATTAGGTCATAGAGGATTGCAACCCCCCTAACAGCCCTTAGGGTAAGAGTTGTAATTTATCCCCTGGGGGCATATAAGGTGTTTATAGAAAGCGCTGTCGTTTCAAAAAGGGCTCATTTGATTGTAAATTGAAAGGGCTAGTGCCCATTTTAATAGTCGAAGGGGATTGGAAGGCTTGACATTTTTATAGTAAATATCGATGTGGGTATAATGTATTATTTTTTTTTTTTTTTTTTTTTTTTTAGACCAGGGCACTTCTTATCGAAAGAGTTGTCGTGGAAACTTTGAAAAGGGCTCAATGGATTTAAAATAGAAAGGGCTGATGCCCTTTTTAATAGTCGAAAGTTATTGCAGGGCAACTATTCCCCCTCCCACGCTTATCCTCCCATTTGCCCATTATGTTTAAAAGCTAAATGTTGCCGTAAGATTAAATCAAAATGCACTGTGTTAATGCTCATTCCCAATAAGGTATCTCAGCAGTATCCCAAGAACGACTCAGGGTATTATGTTCAAACTTTCGGGGCTACTTCTGCTCTTAAAATTTAACCAAATCAAAATAGTGTATCCAAGCTATCAAAGAAAGTAAACAGATTTTTTTACGAATGGCATCACGTTTTCCATTTCAGGTCAACTAGAGGAGGTATGAAACTAAATTAAACACAACTATTTGTTTCCATATTTTTAAAAGGGTGTATGTTGTTAAAAATTGCTGAAAAATTTCCTTCAGCATAAAAATAGCACGCCAAACTATAAAGTCTTAAAAAAAACGAAAAGATTTAAATATTATTTTCTTTTTCCCTGAAAAGACTATGTCAATATAAAACGAACAGAAATTAATTTAAAAAAAAAATTCCACAAAATAAGTTTTTCGAAGAAAAGTAAAGAACTCCATTAAACAAAAAATGAGTAAAAATAAAATCAAATAATCTACCAAGCGTGAAACTACCACAAATCAGCATCAATAAATAAATGAAACCCAAAACGAACAGAAATTATAATTAATAACCGAGTCAAACTCAAAACGAGCAGAAATTAACATAAGTTGGGTGCAAAACCCCTATGCCTTCCCAAGGCCAGAACAAAATTTGCAGTTTACTGAAAAAAATACAAATTACTGTGCTTTGTCAGTTTAATTTACATATACTGATGGCTAGTAATCAAAATCTTGGTCTTTTTTTATTTATTAAAGTTATAAAAGTAAAAACATTTATATTTTTTTCAGTAAAGTGCAAATTTTGTTTTGGCCTTGGGAAGGCATAGGGGTTTTGGGCCCAAATTATGTTAATTTCTGCTCGTTTTGAGTTTGACTCGGTTATTTATTGTAATTTCTGTTCGTTTTGGGTTTCATTTATTTATTGATGCTGATTTGCGGTAGTTTCACGCTTGGTAGATTATTTAATTTTATTTTTGCTCATTTTTCGTTTAATGGAGTTCTTTACTTTTCTTTGAAAAACTTATTTTGCGGAGAAAGTTTTTTTAGTTAATACAAATCAAAAATCAAGACCTTGACCTATTTTATAAAAATAACAGGTACTATTTTATGAAATAGGTATTTTATGAAAAATTCTATTTTATAAAAGATAGTAGCAATAGTTCGGAAGCCAGACTCTTATACTCAAGTCATTAATGGTCAGTTTAAGTCAATCTTTTTTTAAATTCAAACTAAGCTACACATGAAACAATTCTCAAGAAAGTTCCAATAATTTGACCTTGACATGTTTCATTAAAAAAAAATAGGTGCTATTTTTACAAAACAGTTATTTTATAAAAATGCTATTTTAGAGGAAACACAAGTCAGACGTTCATACCGAATTCATTTTATGGTCAGTTCAAGTTGATTTTTTTTTTTATTATAAACCAAACTTGAATTTTCAAGAATAGAAATAGTTCTTCTTTCTTATTCTTAGTTCCACCAGAGTTAATTTTTTTTCGGGAATTAAATATTTTCATAATGCAGTTTTGCCTTTTGCCAAAGACAGCGCTTCAATTAGGCGAATTGGAGAGAATATGTCCCACTTCCACCTTTACAAATCAACTTCTAAACGAAGTCCTCAATTTCCCAATAATATGAAAAGAACAATTCCCGAGTTAGCAGTTGAAAAAAAACAACTTCTCACTATACTACATCACATATCAGTCAATCGGGCAGTATTTTTTTTAATCGAAAATGCTTAGCATCCTCCCCCTACCTCCAACATGTTTAAGCTCCTAGTTGATTGAAAATGCATTTTTTCT
Source organism: Artemia sp. Qi Xiang Cuo (assembly GCF_049724085.1). Classification (NCBI taxonomy): domain Eukaryota; kingdom Metazoa; phylum Arthropoda; class Branchiopoda; order Anostraca; family Artemiidae; genus Artemia; species Artemia sp. Qi Xiang Cuo. The sequence continues at coordinate 67,366,963 of NC_142799.1, read as the reverse complement.
TCGTGTGGATGTTTTAAAATTACAGAAAAAATCGTTGAAAGGGTTATACTAACCTTTCTATATCCACTTTCAGACTTTGCAGCGTAGCATTACCATTTTTGAGGATGGTATCAAATGTCCTCAATTCTGTTTGGCTGCTAATTAAATAGGTTAAATCAGCTTCAAGGGAAAAATCACCTATAAATAAACGCGGTTTAACCACACAGTAAATCAGACAAATGAAAGCTTCTATAGCATTTCAATATACAACTTGACGTAATTTTGCCGTTTTCACGCTTAAAAATAGTATCTTAATTTCTACACTTCTGAGATAAGTGTCAAATGCCAATTGCACGACTGTTTTTAGACGAGGACCGACGGTAATATACGTTCAATGAATCACCCTCTTATCCTTCTAATAGAAATTCTATTACGACCTTTTGAAAGGGGAGCTTTCAAAGGTTTAATCGATAAATAAATTTCTTGTATCAGATCACATGCTGCATAGCAATTTGATTGCGTTTCTAGGAGACAAAATTCGTTGAAAAACCACGAATTGAGTAATCGAAGTAGGTATATCTCATAAACCTACCTTGATGACACATGTTGACACTTGGGTCGACATGAACTATCACTGTTGACAAGAAGCGAGATCCACGGAATGTATCATTCCGTGGATGTATCATAACACGGAAGTTAGGTCTAAATATCAGAAAATTTATGCTCGCAGAAAAAAAATCTAAAAGCGAGTGTTCTAGGAAGAAATGTTATAGGGTACATGTATTAAAAGAGATGTCACGATAGAAATATATATGGCTATAAAACTAATGAGTATAAAGGCCAGACCTTCTATTCCTGTTGCAAGGGAAATCACGATTCCGAGACATTATGGATAATTATTTCTTGTTTGACTTTTATTCTGTCATTCCAGCTGTTTATTTCTAGTCTTTTCAACCATCTACTTTTTATCAACTGCTTTTTTAGCCATATATCTTTTTTCAACTGCCTATTTAACCATCTGCTTTTTCAGCCATATCTAGAGCAAATTTGAAGTTCTAGGCGGGGGGGGGGGGGGGGGTCAGCAGCACCCCCTCCGTACGCCCATGAAGGCCATACTGGCTCCAATGTGTTATTCTTTTTTTTCCCAGAGGCACTTCGTACGGAAGGGGTCGTCGTATAAACTTCAGAGGGGGCTCATTCGATTGGAAATCGGAAGTTCTGTGCCCTTTTTAAGAGTCAAAAGTGATCGAAGGGCAACTAGCCCCTCCCCCCCCCCCGCATGCCTTTTTTACCCCAAATACATCCGACAAAAATTTTGCGATAGCAATTTTGGAAAAAATAGTTCAAAGAGTATATAATTAAAACTCCGGGGTCGAAACACCCCCCCCCGGGGCCCAGGGGCAGTTATGCCCTGGGGGCATATATGGTTCTTATAGAAAAGATGTTCGTATTCACTTCATAGAGGGCTCATTTGACTGGAAATTGAAAGTTCTAGTTCACTTTTTAAGAGTCAAAAGGGATCAGAGGGCAAATAGCCCCCCCCCCCCCAACGCCTTTTTTCCTAAAACACATACGATAATAATTTTGAGATAGCCATTTTGTTAAAATTACTTAAAACATCACATAGGAAAGACTCCAGGGTTAACAAAACCCCCCAGGACCCGGGGGCAAGTGTTGTAAGTTATGCCCTGGGGTCAATATATGGTTCTTATAGAAAGGATGCTCGTATAAACTTCCGAGAGGGCTCATTTGATTAGAAATTGAAAGTTCTACTTCATTTTTTAAGACTCAAAAGGAGATCAGAGGGCAACTAGCCCCCCCACGCCCTCTTTTCCTCAAACACATCCCATAAAAATTTTGAGATAGCCATTTTGTTAAAAATAGTTCAAAAATCTGATAATGAAAACTCCAGGGTCGACAAAAACCCCCAGGGCACTGAGGCAGGCGTTGTAAATTATGCCCTAAAGGCATATATGGTTCTTATGGAAGGGATACTCGTATAAACTTCAGAGGGCTCATTTGATTGTAAATTGAAAGTTCTAGTTCACTTTTTAAGAGTCAAAAGAGATCGGAGGGCAACAAGCCCCCCCTCCACCCCCTTTTCCCCCAAATACATCCGATAAAAATTTTGAGATAGCAATTTTGGTAAAAAATAGTTCAAAGATCATATAACAAGGACTCGAGGGTCGACACAACCCCCCCCCTCCCCGGGCCCAGGTGCAGGTGTCGTAAGTTATGCCCTGGGGGCATATATGATTCTTATAGAAGGGATGCTCGTATAAACTTCAGAGAGGGCTTTTTTAATTGGAAATTGAACCCCCCCCCCCATACACATACAACCTTCTTTTCCCCAAATTCACCCGATCAAAACTTTGAGATTGCCAGTTTGTTTGAAATAGTCCAGCGATCAGACAACAAGACTTCGGGGTCAACATACCCCCCCCCCCCCCACCCCACTAGAGCCATGGGTAAGGGTCGTAACTTATGCCCTGGGGGCATATAAAGTTTTTATGGAAGAAGTGGACATATAAACCTCGAAGGACTCAAATGGTTAAAAATTGAAAGTTTTATTTCTTTTTTTAAGAGTCAAAAGTGATCCGATTGCAACTAGCTCACCTCCCCCCCCCCCCGCCAACCTTTCCCCTTTTCCCCAAATGCGTCCGGTTGAATTTTTAAATAGCAATTTTGTTCAAAATAGACCAAAGATCATATAACAAAGACTCCAGGAATAACACAGCCCACCGAAACCCGGGTGTGAGTGTTGTAAATTATGCCCCGGTGGCATGAAAGATTTTTATGGAAGGAATGGTCGTAAAAACTTCGGGAGGGGGTTCATTTGATTTTAAATTGAAATTTCTAGTACCCTTGTTAACAGCAAAAAGTGACCGGAGGACAACTAGTCCCCCCAGGCCCCTTTTCCCCAAATGTATCTGGTCAAAATTTTAAGATAGCCATTTTGTTCCAAATAGTTTAAAAGTCAAATAACAAAAACTTAGGGGTCAAAACAGGCCCCCAAAGCCCGGGAGAAGTATTGTAAGTTATGCCCCGGGGGTAGATAAGGTTTTTAGTAAAGGGTGGTCGTATAAACATCAGAGGTGACTCAGTTGATTGGAAATTGAAATTTCTACTTACTTTTTTAAGAGTCATTAAAAGTGATCGGCGGACATATACCTCCCCCCCTCCAGCCTCTTTTTCCCAAATGCATCCGATCAAAATTTTGAGATAGCCATTTTGTTTGAAATATTCCAACGATCAGATGACAAGTAAAGCGCCAATGACGCAGTAGTATTTAGACTTTTACAGTGAGAAAAGGAGGCAAAACTCAAACTCTTATTTGCAGTGATTTTTGTTCGTTTAAAGCTTTATTGGCATATTCAATTTAAGTCTTCACTCGTTTTAAGATTTATTTATTCGTTTATATTAGTACCTATTGTATGTTTGTAAGCTATGATTGGTTTTATAATTTCTGTTCGTTTTGGATTTCATTTATTCTTTAATATTAGTTTCGTGTCGTTTCTAGTTTGAATTTTAACTGGTATTTGTATCTGCTGATCTGAAGTTTAATATAGCCTTTACTTTCTTTGAAAAACTTCTTTTCCGGAAAGTTGTTTTAAATTAATCAACCTAAAAACTTCTTTTTCAAGTGTGCTTAGAATACATGCAGGGTATAAAGTCAGACTACCGAAGCTGGAGTCTGAGTAAATAATAAATATTGGCCTTTGGCCAACATGAAATTGAAAGGATTGGAAAAAAAACTGATGAACTAACCGGTACAAATTTGTGTGCTCTTCAGTAGTTGCTGTGAAGACATTTTGGCAAAATCCTGGACCTTTTCCTGGGATTGAAATTGGCACAAATTATTCATTGTGATATTCAGATTCTTGAAAATCTCTTTCGCCTGCAAAAAAAGTAATTAGAAGAAAATGGGAAGGAAAGATATTGAGTGCCGGGTCTCTTTTGGTCACTTCGCTTTAAGGCTTTTGCTTGGTCACCCACTGATTGGTGCTCTTTCTATCTTAGTCCCTTTCAGGGATTTAATATTCTCTAGGGCGAGGTAACCAATGGTTGAAATTGGTAGTAACATAGCAAAAACAATCAAATAGATTATTTTAGTTAGTGAATGGACAATGCCAAAATCAGAGACCGATTTATATACTGATTCTGTTTCTTAGCAAATTGACTGTGTAATACAAATGACTGTGTCAACATATTTCATCTACACTTAGCATGACACTGTGGTTGAGATGGTTCCCTCCCTAACAAAGGCTAGTTTTTGTCAATTTGAGCTAAATCACTTTTTAATTTTTTTTTAAACCTAAATTTTCTATTTAAATTGAATTTTGGTAATTCTGTATTACAGCGACAACACTCAAGAATTACGCTGTCTAAAGCTCGAGAAAAAACCGGTTTCATGTGTCTGTCTTTAAAGACAATTAGCTTACGCTCAGTGGAAAACGAGTGGCGAGTGACAGAATAATTGGACTTATATAATTAGGGCTATGTATTTGCACATTAGGAGGGGGGGGGGGTAAAGTATTTGGACAGCATGAAGTTAGAAACCAATTCTTACTTCATAATTAGATTTTTTAAAAAAACAAGTTTTTTTTAACTCAAAGTAAGGAGCGACATTAAAACTCAAAACGAACAGAAAATATTCTGTATATGAAAGAGGCTGTTCCCTCCTCAACGTCTCGCTCCTTACGCTAAAGTTTTTTATTGTTAAGAAAATAGAGTTGCGAGAAAGAGTCAAACTTTAACGTAAGAGCGAGACGTTGAGGAGGGGATAGCCCCTTTCATATACGGAATAGTTTCTGTTCGTTTTAAGTTTTAATGTCACTACTTACTTTCAGTTAAAAAAAAACTTGTTTTTTTTCTTTAATTTTTGAACATTTTTGAATTAATGCAGGTTTTGATTTTGGCTCACCGTACATGACTAATTAAAACAAAATTTGCATATAAATTTTACTTTTATTTGGTTAAACGGCTTTCTCGAAAGTTGTTTAATTTTACTACGTAACTTGCGAATTAACATACGTAACGAACCTCTTTACGCTAAAGTTCAAATTGTGTTCCAATTCTTTAAAAATGACCCCTTAATCACAAAGACCGTTAATTAGAATAGATTGTTCTAATGAAAGTACTAAAGAGAAAGGTATGAACTAGGGGGCGAACCCAATCATATACATAATAATTTCTGTTCGTTTTAAGTTTTGATGTTGCTCATTACTTTCAGTTGAAAAACTTTTTTTTCTGATCGTTTTTAAATAATGCTGAGAAATCCGGCGCCCCTTCATAGCAATGTCCCTTCCTCCATGGAAACTTCCTCCATGGAAAGATCCTCCTACATAACCAACGACCCCCCCCCTACCAGAAAAAATCCCTCTTGAAAACCTCTGTATACTTCCCAATAACCAATACTATATGTAAACATTGGGTAAAGTACATAACTTTCAGCCCTCCCCCCGGGGACTGTGGGGGATTAAGTTATCCTAAAGGCATAGTTATTATATTTTCGACCATGCTGAACAAAATGGATATCTCAAAATTTGATCGGGTGACTTTGGGAAAAAATGAGCGTGGGAGGGGGCCTAGTTGTCCTCCATTTTTTTGTCACTTAAAAAGGGCACTAGAACTTTTAACTTCCGTTCGAATGAGCCCTCCCACGATATTCTATGACACCTGGGTCAATACGATAGCCCCTCAAAAAAAAAAAAATAAAATAAAATAAACACGCAGCCGTGATCTTTCTTCTGGTAAAAAATACAAAAATCCACATTTTAACCGATAGGAGCTCTACAGCCCTACAGTAGGGTTCTCTGATCCGCTTAATCTGATGGTCTGCTTTTCTTTACAATTCTTTGGATTTTAGGGGGTGTTTCCCCCCTTTTTTCGAAAAGAAAGCATTTTTTTCTAGCCGCGTAACTTTTGATGGGTAGTACTAAACTTGATGAAACTTAAAAAAAAACAAATAAACAAATAAACACGCATCCATGATCTTTCTTCTGGCATAAAATACAAAATTCCTCATTTTTGCAGATAGGAGCTTGAAACTTCTATAACAGAGTTCTCTGATACGCTGAATCTGATTGTGTGATTTTCATTAAAGTTCTATGACTTTTAGGGGGTGTTCCCCCTTTTTTCGAAAATAAGGCAAATTTTCTAAGGCTCGTAAATTTTGATGGGTAAAACTAAAATTGATGAAACTTTTCTATTTGAAATCAGCAGAAAAATCTAATTTTCTAATGTATGTATTGGTACCAAAATTCTATGTTTTAGGGTTTCGGCTACTATTGAGCCGCGCCGCTCTTTACTTACATTTTGTTATCACGAACTGTTTGATATTCAGCATAATTGTAGCTAACACATTTTGCATGCAGACCAACTATACTTTACCCTACTCCACCACCACCACCATCCCTAATGAGCAAATATATAGCCCAAAATCATGGGCGCCCATAAGCTGAATTCCAGGGGCGGCAAACTTCGTCTAATTGCTACTTTTAATGCTATATAATAGAAATCTCAGAACAAAAATATAAAAATAAGGCAGCATCATTCAGCCAGGGGGGGGGGGGGCAGAGCCCCCATGCCCCCCCCCCATATGGGCGCCCATGCCAAAATTGTTTCTAAAGTATTATATGTCCATCATAATTTGGTATTTTTCATTAGGATTAACCTAACGTTACTTCTTGAGCGTTGTCACTATAATAAATAAGTACCGGAATTTTTTCCATTATTACATCAAGAATTTTCTTTGGTATAACCCAAAATTTTTATTTTCACCTCGTATTAGTTTTACTTTTGTGTCTTAATATTGAAATGCTTAATATCATCTAAAACACTATTTATGAAGGTTTTGGAGGCAAAGATACAAATATCATCCATCAAATTAAATAAACCCAACAAATTTAAAATTAAACCAAGGGAGTAAAATCACATAGACAGAGAGACAAAGAGAAAGACAAGAAAATCGAAATTGATCATCTCCTCAATACCAAAGCTCTTTACGCTAAAGTTTGACTCTTTGTCCCAATTCTTTGAGAACGACTCCTGAAACACAAGGGCCTCTTAATTAGAATAAACTAGGTTAGGCAGCCCCCCCCACACACACACACCACTTACGGAATATTTTCTATTCGTTTAAATATTGATCCTTACTTTCAGTTGAAAAAACTTTTTTTATTTAATTCAGTTTATAGATCAATTCGTCTCGAACAAAAGTCTATAATAGTCTATATTCGACAAATATAACTTCCTAGTGGCTGTCTAGGTCTACTGGTCGAATTCGAAGCTTCAACTTATCAACAAAGGTTCTTACGTTTGACACCCACCAACGGTGGGTGTTATTTCTAGTATTTTTATTTCCAGTATTTCTATTATATCTAGTATTTCTAGTATATTCTAGTATTTTCGTTCTATTAATAAGTATAATAATTTATGCAACCCTGTGTCCAAAAATCTATGAGGGGGGTGGGGGAAAGAATATTCCGTTAAAAAAAAAAGAGAAAATACAGACAACTTATTTTGGCAATTTTTTACGTTTTACGTGTAAAAAAAGGCCTATGCTACCTTTGGTGTGTGCCTTTATTTATTTAATGTGAGATGGGAATCTCAGGGGGGTCGAATAAATGTTTTTTTATAGAATCAAGAAGTGTCCACATTGAAGCACTGGTCTAATTTACAGGATTTTCATAGTTAATGGAAAATATAAAAAAATGTACAATTGGCTTGAAACAATTTGGTGAAAAAAAAAAAAAACAATATGGCTTAAAATCAATTGGTTGCGAAAGTGGGTAACTCAGTATTCTTTTTTTGCCACGATGTAAAAATCAAAGGATTTTTCTACGAGAAGGGGCAGCGGCTTTCTGGGATAAGCAGGGACCCTCAAAACTGTTTATAATCAATTCAAAATTATTAGTGCCACACATAAATTAAAAACTAAGTCTTGAATTTTACCATTTCTTGAGAGGGGCTTACTCTCCCAATCAACTATCGAGAAGTTGTAGAAACTACTCAAATACGCAGTTTGAAGCAGCAAATTGGTGAAGTTTTTCAATATTACTCTCCCAAAAATTTCAAAATAGGCAAGTTAATTTACAAAAGTACCAAAACTTTCTGTACTATATTAAGTAACTTTTTCAACACGAAATCTCTGGGGGAAGGAGGTTTCAGTTCCCCGCCCTTTGAACACGTCCCTATATATATATTTAAATACTAACATAGATGTATACATTAAGACAATTAGTTTTGAAGATAATTCATTTGTCAACTTTTTAGCGAACTGTTAAAAAAAGACATTTTCCATAAAATTCTAGCTCTTTATCTATGAATATGTTTCCACTTGTACAATATTTTTATACCCTAAGCATATGGCCAGTTCGAGAGGTTAAGTTTTCTTTGTTAATTATTTTCTGTAAATGAGTCACAACATCGCTGTGATTGCCAAGAAAATACTATTTTCTCTCGAAAAATCAAATAAACAAAGAAAACATATACTTATTTAGATATAAAAATCCACGGTTTTGTTGCATTTTAAAAATTTTATCTATCGGCCTTTGCATTGGCATTTCATAGCATTAGATTTGACTTTGTAAGATTACAGTAATTCTATAGCTTAGAGTGATTTGTCCTTGTCCCTAATTTTTTTTTTTTTTTTTTTTTTTTTTTTAATCTAATCGCATACAGTTAATGATCATAGAGAATGTGGGGAGATAACTTTTCCATCTCAAACTCTAAATCTATTGTCTTTTTCAGAAACAAAAATCAGGATGGCGTACCACTCCACTCTGTGCTCCCGGGATACTGCAGTGCAACGGGCCGAAATTGCGATGTACCCATTTAAATTGGAATCCCCAACAATCCTTACAAATTGGCGCCATAGTGCGATATGATGTGTACCAGCCCATTGATAAAAGTGCCAAACTATGCAGATAATCATTTGAAAACTAAGATCTCAGAAGGAAAGCCTGTATATTATAATACTCCGAAATCAGTGTCATGTCAGGACTAGTCACCTTTATATTTCAAGGGTCGAAGGGGGGCTATAGGATAAAATCCTATAAACCCTGCCCGGGTATACATGTTACATGTCCAGGATTCATTCGGATCAACGACACAACGCTATTGTGGTATTTATGTTTTTACTGAACTTGTACTTCTTTTAAATATCATCAAATATTACTATTAAATGATTCTACAAGTTTGTATGTACCGGTAGCTGTTGATTTCTATGCCTTTAATTTTTTTACCTCATAGGATTTAAAGGTCATAAGATTTAGGTATCTCCAGCTCAAAGAACTCCAGCCTAATTTTGTGTATATACATGAAGAATGAGGCAAGATTATTCAGCAGCCTATACTTTATTTTGTATCTTTTTCTTATTTAAATTAGGGGTCGGCGCCGTTTCTGTTTCTGTTTTTTTTTCTACCGTTTTATGTTCTGTTTTTTTGGGAAAACGGAAAAAACAGAAAACATGTAGCCGTTTTTTTTAGTACCGTCCCTGTTTCTGTTTCGTTTTTTTCGGGCCGTTTTGCCGTTTCTGTTTTTTTTAAACCTGTTTTTCTTCATTTTCCGTGTTTTGATTACGAATAGTACCATAGCGCAGCCTAGCGACTTTTATTGGATTAGCAATACTTGTCATCTATCGAAAAGCGCTGTCTTTACGTCTTCCAAAGAAAAGATTTGCTATTGAAGAAAACATTCGCCATAGTAAAAATTAATCTAAAGCAGTCTGCTTGGATTTACACCTTTGGTTAGTCTTTGAAAGTAGATGGTTACCTGGTTGGGTAAAGGTGCAGATTAGCAACCCCAGTAGCGTAGGGTGCAGAGGCCCTGTAACTAGAACCAGGATATACACTAAAAAGCGATTAGTTTACATCCAGCTTCTACTGAACCCTATCTGTGCAAATTTACAGCCCAATTGAATGAATAATATACAGTAAGTAATAAGTTGTTTTTATCAGGGGTTGCTAAACTGCACCTTCACCCAGATTAGTTCCCCTGTAGTGTAGGGCACAGAGGCCCGGCCAACAGAACCAGGATATACAGGGTGAGTTCCAACCATTTAGTTTTCATTACCCTAGTAGGCCTTGTAGCACTAGTAGAAGTGGAACTACAGAAAATCTTTGATATCCAATGGTCAGATATAGGAGCTACTCAACGAATCTTGCTGATTTTGCCTCTGCTAGTGCTGCAGGGCTTACTAGGCATACGAGAATTAAAAGGTTGGAACCCAGCCACAGTAAGAGATTTGTTTTTATCATGTTCCTACTGGACAGTATATGTGCAACTTTACAGCCCAATTGACTGAATAATATACAGAAACAAATAAGTTGTTTTATCAGGGGGAACTAATCTGCACCTTTACCCCTGGTTTCTCACATCAACATAATTGAATTAGTTGATTGAAATTTATAATCAAGGGACTGTTGAACAAAGGAGTAGGCTGAAGATGTTGATGATCTACCTTTCAGCATGAGGGTATAAAATTTCCCAATGACATGTTCATTTTAGGCATGTTCACTTGCAGCACCCAGGAAGGAAATGTGAATAGCCTCGATATTTTTTACCCTGCAAATGTCATATACTTTAGTAAATATTTGGAGCAGCTTATTTCCAATGGTCTAATTAGTCAATCTATTATCTGCATTATAAAATCTTCTAGCTACATCAGAGTCCTGGGCCTACGCTTTACCATTTCCTGCTATTATTAATATTATACTTTTATTTCCCTTAATATACCATATGAGGAGCATTCACAAATACAGAAAAAAGATACTTGCTTATGGAATAAAATTATGCTCTGTCCTACAGAGAAGTGTCTTTTTTCCTTGAATTGTTCTTGTTTCATACTCTTATTTGCAATCACAGGAGTAACTATACCTGCACTGCTCCATGCACTTAGTAATGGTATGCTTTGCTGGTACCGATACACATGCTGTCATAAATGGCATCAAATCTGGCATCAAATATTTCATCAAGTTCTGACTCAGAACTTGGAGAGGGCCCTCCATCAAAGAAAGTCAAGTTCTGGGAGCAACATGGGACCAGGAATAAGGGAACAGCTGTAATTACCTGCAATTACTGCAAAAAAGATGTGAAGTCAACAAAGGGGTCTGCAACATCGTTTAAAAATCACCTTATGGCTAAACACAAAATTGCTGAGCAACCTAAATCAAGTACTGTTCCAAAGAAGTCACATTCTACAGCCTTGTCTCAGCTCAGCATGCCGAGCACATCATATGAAACTAAGCCTACTCGATTTGAAGGTACTGGAAAGAAAAGGGATGTAAAAAAATTTTTTAAGTCAACAAAGCAGCAGCAGCTGAAGCTGAACACGTTGTGCAGAAAAACGGTTTGCATTGACAAGCTTCCTATTTCAATATTTGAAAAACCAGGAGTAAAGGCTCTATTCTCTAAACTTACAGGAGGTCTTACTGGCCCATCAGCTCGTACTGTTGCAAGACATCTAGTTACAGCAAAGAAAAGGAAGGTCAAGCAGCTCAAAGCTGAACTCCAGAAAGTCCGGAAAGTGAATTTGACCCAAGACTGCTGGTCTTCAAGAACGGGTTCTGGCTTTCTTGGTATTACAGCTCATTATGTGATGAAAAGCACTGATGGCAAGCTAACTTTGGTGCATAGAATCCTTGAGTTTAAGAGACTAAAAGTTGCTCACACTAGCGCCAACATTCTTCGTGCAATCCGTAGTAGCCTCCAGAAGTTCAGAATTCTACGGAAAGTCTACTTTATAATTACTGATTCGAGAGCTAATATAGTAAAGGCTCTCAGAGACGGTGAAATTATGCGAAGCTCATGCTTTGCACACAACCTGCATAATGTGGTGACTAATGTCCTTAAGCTGTGGGAATGCAGAAACCAGGCAGATTTAGTGAGTGTTCCCCACCTAAATGATTCAGGATCCAGTTCAGAATCTGATGACAATGTTGATACTGCTGAACAAGATGACTTTACTGACCTGATTGTAGGAGATGATGACATTGAAGAAATTGGGTTTACCAACTGCAGTAATGATGATGATAGTAGCTCAGAATTAAATGATCCAGACCTTTACAGCGATAGTGAGAGCTCAATACCTAGACAAAGAGGCGTCTCTAGTGAAGTATTGACGCTGGGACCAGCACTGGTAAAAATACGAAAGCTGGTTAGAATCCTGAAAGTATCTTCCAAATTCCACGATCTTTTTGAAGCTATCCGCAAGACATATAATCTTAGTCCATCCATCACAAAAGACATGAATGTTCAATGGAATAGCACACTGACCATGATAGAAATTTATTGTGCCCGTAAAGAGCCACTGCGCGACTTCTTCAACCAAAACTTACGTGACGGTAAGATTAGAGAGCTCGAACATCACAGCAATTAGTGGTCCATCGTGGAAGCTGTCATTGAGGTTCTTCGCCCGTTGAAACAGGCAACAGTGATAACTAGTGGATACAATTATGTTTCGGCAAGCAAAGTCGTGCTGATGATTAAGGGATTACTGTTGTTTTGTCAGACTCCAGATACTAGTATTATGGCTGAGTCAATCAATGGGCTGAAGGAACTTCTAGTTGTTCAGCTCAGGAGATAGTTTTCAGCCAGTCCTAAGTTCGATATGATGCTCTTCACAAGAGCTGGCTTTTTGGACCCTGCAATTTATGAAAAAATGACACGTGTAGACAGAAAGTAGGCTCGTCAGTCCATCTCCTCGCTTCTCCAGCAATTCATCTCCGAGCAGAGAAGCACAGAAGAACTCCATCCAATCCAATTTAACTCCAAATATTTCCTTTTGACGTCGCTCATGCTAAGGCAGGGACTAACCGACAAGGGTCACCAGAGACTCTTGATCAAGAACACAGCTTGTTTTCTAAGTTTCTCGACACGACTGGGTTACGGATGAACTCTACGAGGCAAAATGCCAACAGTATGAGCATTGACCGCGTGGCAGCAAATATTATCAGGGCATATGAGGAGAGGGTTCCTGTGTTTTTGAGCGAGAGACGAAGGTCAGGACAAAATAATTCTGATCCACTAGAATTTTGGTCTGATTACTGTTACACTTACCCGGAGTTAAGTGAAATTGCATGTATTCATATATCAGTCCCTGCAACTTCAGTACCCAGTGAGAGTGCAATTAGTATTACTGCGTACTTTACGCGAAAGCAGTGCACACGAATGACTGCAAAATCACTTGAACTCCAAATGTTTTTAAATGATAAATTTTAGTCTATATGGTCATTTCAATATTTGGTCTTTTTTTAAATTTATTCAATTTTATTAATTTATATCAATAAATATTCGCGTTAATCTCGTAAATCTAAAGAAACTGAAAAAAAAAACATAAATATATTTTAAAACGGCCGTTTTTTAAGTAAAAACAGGTCGTGTCTGTTTTTCGGTAAAAAAAACGGAAAAACAGAAACGGATTTCCGTTTTTTTCACCGTTTTCGTTTCTGTTCCGTTTTTTTATTGCCGTTTTTTACCGTTTGTGTTTTGGCCAAAAACAGAAACGGTGCCGACACTAATTTAAATCCTTGAACAAAATCCAGCTTTCGCAAATAGCCCTAACTTATTTTTCCTTTCCAGTAAGTCTGAATGTCCTAGATACAGGATTTATTTTGGCTGCAGCAATACTTCCTACTGCATTATCAAAACGATATGGAGAAAAATCTTATTTTAGTAACAGAATATCTTGGAATAAAGATTATTGGACATCTTTTCCCTACAAACCTTTTTTTTTTAATTTTAGACTTAGAACTTTAGAGCTTTTACCTAAAGGTTTTTAATGGGTAGACTAATCGTTAAGGACGATTTCTTAATAATTCCTGACTACAAGGCCGTATCCATGGGGGGGGGGGGGGTTACCCAGTTTGAACCCCCCCCCCCCCGAAATTTTTGACTGAGTTGAAAATTAGTCGAAAATTAGTAAAATCTTAGTAAGAATTAGTCGAAAACCAAGTCGAAAATTAGTAAAACACCCCCCCCCCCCCGGAACAAAAATCCTGGATCCGCTCTTGCCTGACTGATTATAAATCGAATCAGGAAAACGGTCCTTCGACCCCCTTCAACAACAAGAAAAATCATATTTTTACATGGGGAGCACTGATGTGTCCTCTTTTTCTTTTCCTTTTTTTGTTTTTTTTTTGTAAATTGTGTTTATTAGAGTTTAATTTTTTATAAATGCATAGTGGTTGGTTAATTTTCGGTTGTTGTTGATAAATAACTGATTTTAGTGAAATGTTTTTCTGATATCTGTTGAACGGTGAAGTCATTTGTTTTGTTTTTTTTTAATTTATAATACAAGAATTACTCTGAAAACCTGTTTATGACAACATTTGAAGCAACAAAGTGAAGAACGAGCTGCCCATAGTAACTGAAGATTTTAAAAACGCGTTTTGAAAAAAAAACAAAAAACTATTAAGTGAGGAAGAATTACCATTTAGAGAGGATTCAGGAATAATAACCGTTTTTTCCCCATTAATCTTAATAGTAAAAACTTATTGTGAAAACAAACTAATAAGAATTTCGAAAAACAGTCTGAAACACCTCAAAAATGATGTAGGATTGAAATGAAAACTGCGTCGCTGTAGCCAAAACACAGACAAAATCCCCATACAGAAGAATTAAAGTCCTCATTCTGAACGATTTCCGCAAGGGAAAAACTGCACCCTCATATGATATAACACACACATCTCTTGACAAGAGATGATGTAACACACCTAAATTTCGAAAAGTTATTTTTACTTTTAAGCGGCTTAGGTAAAACTGATAGCAGTAAAATAAGGTACAATTATTGACAAAAAATAACAACTATTATTGACAATGTGGTTCGTTCTTTACTTGGCTCCAGCTAAGAAAAAGTAAAAGGCTTTTTCCTTTGTGTTATATTATTCGAAAAAAAAAACAGACAAATTCTGGGGAAAACATATAAAATAATGTCATACTCATGGATGGAACAACTTTATAATGAACAACAGGAAAAAGAAAGATCAAGATCCTATGATATTTAATAGAAAAGACCCTATGCATTACTTTATTTTTTTTTAACCCACAGCTTCGTATATAAGAAGGTGTGGTCGCAGAAAATTAGAAGAGGGATCATTCGACTTATAGTAAAGAGTGATGTGGCATTTATGTACCTAACCAAGGAGGTAAAAAAACAAAGGAGAACAAAGTAAAACTGGAAGAAAGGAACAAAAGAATTTTTAGCATGGTCCCAGCGTCAAATGCGACCTAGTAAAGAGCAAACCCTAGACCGTAGCAACCGAAAATGTAAAAACGTGTTTCGAAAATTATTTACAAAACGCATTAGATGTGGCAAGTTCCTTTCAAATGAGCCCTCTCAGAACATACTACGACCACTGGATCAGTACAACCACTCCTAGTGAAAGGAGACATATATTTTATTCTCATGTGAAAGTGGTTTTCCTTGTTGTTCAAGGTAAGGGGTTGTAATTCTCCTATATGGAGTTTTCATCCGTAGTGATTCAAATAGTCTACTTCTCATTCTAATCCGACACCATTTTCGAGGGGCCTCAGGCTTTTTTTCAAAATACTAACAAATTTGTATTCATAATAAAGTTTTACCATTAAAATTAAGGTAAAAAATAGTTATCATTCATGAATTAGCTTCAAATGGAGATTCTTCCTCACTTGACAGTTTTTGTGGGGTTTTTTTCAAATGTTTCAAATGTCCGCCATCGCGCATGCGCGATTCTGACGTATACATCACGGTATGTTTATGGAAAAACCTGTGTTTTGCCAGGCAGCAACTGAACTAAGCTTTTGACGTATTTGCTCAGACCCTATACGCGTGTTATGAAATGTGTATCATATTTGGAAAAAGAAGACGCAACGGTATACAGTGCTGCAACCTAGTAAAGAACGAAGTTCAGCCCGTAATAGCCAAAAATTCAATAACTTAAAAAACTTGTTTGACACGAATGCGTTTTAGGCACTTTTCTGCATTCTTTGTTATGACTGTTCTAGTGCCAGTGAAGTAAATTGAAAGCCATGACTGGACCTCTCGGAAATATTTCTTTGCACCCCACTACTCCCCAGATTTTGTAAGAAATGAAGCTTGAAAGATATATTCTTGATTTTGAAAAGGGGAAAAAATGTCACACTAAGTCCCTTTGAGGCAAGGCCTTGGGGTTTTCCCCCCTCCTCCCTGCTCTGTGGCAGCATTTACGGTTCCCTTCTATTAAATGACACCTTTTCATCAAACTAAAGTAATAAACAAATAGCTTTCTGAAACCAAAACACGCCAAGTCTAAGCCTTTTGTTGTTACTTCTTTTCTAGTAATTCTGTAAATAACTTTCTATGAAATTTTTTAGGACTTGAACTCAGTTTTTCATTTTATTGTCTTTATTTTGAATTACCACTCCAAGAGCTATGTAGACAAAGACCAAGAGCTAGACAAACAACCCACGAAGTGGGCTCTTTTACCTAGTATATATTCTATATTTTTCTATATTTTTGAGTGTCACAAAACTGGACGATAATTTTTTTTTCGGAAAATTTGCACAGTAACATTTCCTGGTGTAAGAAAACGATCGAGATAATTCACGAATTTGGAAAAATTATGTTTTTTCCTCCCAGAGCCCTTAATATATTTTTCTTAAATCGTCTACTAAAAGAACTTAGAAGACCCAAGAACCGGAAAAACAACAACCGTAAAACTGATGGTTGACAGTTAGACCTGGGTGAGTGAATATCAATCACGTTATTACTATTCTCAAAGGTTCCACCCTGGGTTAATTTTCTCCTATTTGTATCAAATCTACATAAAGCGATTGTTTACATAATTAGCCGCCGTGCAGGTTGGCAGAACAGGTCAACTGAACTTTGAGTGATCTTAGCCAGATATTCTAATTAAAATAGTGTTATTTAGGATTGGGTTTTTAGTAAAGTAGTTTAATAAGTTCGATTCTCTTTATATACTTCAGGGGTACAAATTCGCGAATTGACTAGGCAAGAAAATAAAATGAAGGTTAATACAACTAAGTCTAGAAAAATTACAAAAAAAGGTTTTTTCTTGTGAGAATCAGGTTATGGGGTAATTGCAAGTCCATAGGAAGAGGAGGGGGATTTTCCGTGGGAGGGGGAATATACCAGACACCGTTTTTATGTCTAAAATTTGCTTCATTAAATAAAGTTCAGTCCCCTGGTATTTTTTGTAAACTTGGCTTTGTAAACTAAATTAGTTTTTTTTTTGTAACCAAAGTAAAAAGTAAAAGAAATT
This sequence comes from Artemia sp. Qi Xiang Cuo, assembly GCF_049724085.1. NCBI lineage: Eukaryota > Metazoa > Arthropoda > Branchiopoda > Anostraca > Artemiidae > Artemia > Artemia sp. Qi Xiang Cuo. The sequence goes on along the minus strand of NC_142799.1, from coordinate 67,349,741 downwards.
CTAACCCAAATGACGAAACTCATTGGCAAATAGAGGCCAGAATTTTCACAGCTTGCCAGACGTCATATTCTCATAAGCCCTATCGGACCTTACGCAAAATGGTTTTGGGGGATGTCTTCGGTTTGGATAGCTGATAGCTACCAAACTCATCATTAGGAATATAGTTAGTTAGACTACAAACACAAACAAATTTAAACCAATTAACATTGCCTCCTGTCTATTAATGAGACCAGGATCTTGTATAATGATCACACACTTTAAAAAGCCACACGCTTTTTCTTAGCTCGATATAGTAAAGAACGAGCACCGATCGCAACTTCCGTCATAACATACTATAACGCCATTTATGGTTGAAACCTATGATTAGGACGTCATTCATCATCTTGTGTGTGAAGATGCAGCTTTTTGTAATTTTTTTTTAACATTGTCTTTTTAATTACAAAAGTAAATAGATGTAGCAATTTCTTTTAAAATCAGCCCCTTAAACAGCTCTCTATGATGTTCCACTGCCCTGCAAGCAGTGGAAACAAAACGAAAACAAAAACGACACATCAGTTCTACCCATGCAAAAAAGTGGTTTTCCTTATTGTTCAAGCCAGGGGACTGTAAGATTCCTGTATAAGATTTCCGGCTATGGTGATTCCAATAGTGTACCTTCTGTTTTGATCCAAAGCCATTTTGTAGGGAATTCAGGCTATTTTCGAAATTACCTCTAACTTATTTTCCAATTTTACTATTAGGACTAAATCAGATGATGGTTTGCGTTTCTGAATCAGCCGGAAACAGAAATTTTTCTCACTTGCTAGTTTTTTTTTAAATACGTTTTTTTTAATTTTTGGTTACTATGGGCCGGTTTGTCCTTTACTAGGTTACAGCTGCCGCTGGAACCATGATCTTTACCCAAATAAATAGGAAAAAGGTATGTCAATATTTCAAGAGCCTTTGAATTCACTTAAACAGTTACACCAACCTCATTTTTGTTCCTCCTCACACCATTGATGACCCACTGTGGGGATTTTCCTCTTATAATCTCTAACCGGACGATAACATCCGTCCCATTATCAGTGTCTGATAAGTTTATTTCTACAACAGCATGATTTTGATGATGTCGGATGAATTCATCCACCTGAAAAACAAATTACTATGATTATCAACAAAACTAATATTAAATAAAGGTTTGCATACGGAAATTGGTGGCATTTAAAAAAAATTAAATATTTTGAGGGATCAAAGAATTTGGTAAGCAAAGAAAGATGTACCAGGTTCGGGAAGAAGGGAGCAAGGGGAGAATTTATTATTCTGAGGGGTAGATTTAAAAGGTTTGTTTCAGCCTGGGTTCCCACTGATGCGATTTCAAGCAAAAACGGCAGTTTTTGCGTGACCCGTCAAATTTTCTCCGTTTTTTTGGTGCAAGTTATTTTGAATTGAAAGTTTTGTAGAACCATAAATTGCAAGTAACCTGTAAACTAAACATGTTTATCAAAAGTTTCCCATTAACAATTGACAAACAACATGAGGGTCCTGTCCTTTTAACACAAAATTTTAATAGGCGAGTCCTGGGGGGATATTTCCAGGGAAAGGAGCCAAGAAGATAAGACTTATATTTTTCATTGTGCACAGTTAGCCTAGGCTAATACAGGTTAGTCCTTTGAGTATTTTTCTTGGCTTCTAGAACCTGACTTAGCCTAATCCTATGTATATGCTTTTTAAATATCTCAGAATATATTTTGCACTTCAACGGTTGTATTGAACCGTTTCTGTGTGAACATTTTGCGATTTTCCTGCATCTGCTATCCGTGAGCCGTTTTGCGTTAAAAAAAAAACGCACCAGTGGGAACACAAGGTTAAGGTGGGCTACTCAAATGAGGGTCCACAATGGAGCCGGAAGAAGGAGACTTTGAGACAATCTACTATTTTAAAAGCTCTTTTAAAGCGTATATTTTAAGGTAGGCTTCTGAAGTAAGAAGTGATTATTTGCTCTTAGCGAAAGAAGAAAGTACATAATTAATGTTACGAAAAATGAGGGTCTATATTGATGCCTAAGATGTGACATAACGTGATGTCCGAGTGGGAAGCATTGAAAGATTTAAATAAAAGTACCTTCGAAGGTGTGACATAGGATGAAGAGTGGTCGTTTACTGTGATGAGAATGAAAGTTATGATGCTATGGGACGTCTGGGAAGATTTCTGTAAGTATGAAGCATGTTGAAAATTGTAGCGTATTATAGACTGCTTTTTTTGTAATTTGTTGAGGTTGTTGAAATGTTCAATTATCTGTTAATTGTTGTTATTATTTTCTTTGTTGCCATTGCCCTGTGGAATCTCTGCAATTACTATCATATCATATTCAATTGCTTTTCGGCCATAAACGAGATCATCGGCCATAAACGAGATCATCGGCCATAATTCGGCCATAAACGAGATCATCGGCCATCGAGATCATCGAGATAAACGGCCATAAATACTAAGCAGCTATATGATAAGTTCCCGTTTCTATCAGTATATATTTTGCAGAAATACTCGAATTAAAAATTTAAGGCATGAAAAAAACGAAGAGGCGTAAATATATTCACGACTAACTTATTTTTGCTATCAAATAAACTTCTCCTTCTCAACGGAAAGAGAAGGTTACAACATGAAAAAAACATGTTTTTAAGCGAATCTTTCAAGGGAAGGGGAGGAGTTTTTCGACGAATCTCAAATATGTTTAGTATATACATTTCTTTAGTGTATCAGACATGCTTCAGTTCAATTGTGTCCCTAATCGGCTCCCCACACTCTAAAGTGATTGATACCTATTTGAATCTCAGAGTAAATAAGGCAAGAAAAAGATATTCTTTCAACTGAAAATAAGCAGCGATTTTAAAATTTAAAACAAACAGAAGCTATTTTGTACATGAAAAGGGCTACTCTCTCCTCAATGCCTCGCTCTTTACGCTAAAATTTGACTCTTTGTCATATAAAGTAATAAAAAAAACATCAGCGTAAAGAGCGAGGTGTTGAGGAGGGGGCAGCCCTTTTCATTTATGGAATAATTTTTGTTCGTTTTAATAAATATGTAACCTTAGGCATTAGCCTACCTGGACTATTAACGAATTTCCAGGGAAGTGAAAATTATTTTTTGAAATAGTGCAGAATAAGGAATAAAATAAAGCTACTCTTTTGTTACCAGACTTGGTTCAAGGTCACTATATTGTCTAAGTTATAGCTGTTTCTTTGAACAATAGCCTAGGTATGTTATTAATAGGACGTATGTTAGATACAAATTAAAGAAATATATCATTTGATTCCCAACTTAATATTCCTTTCAAACAAAATAGACCTTGTCACTGCAGTTGCTAGCCCGACCTATGTATATTTATTATTTCTTAGACTATATAAAGGCGGTTGACCCTTCCTCAATGCCCCACTCTACATGCTAATGTTCTTTTGTACTTTTAAAAGAGATTCTTATTCAAATTAAAGAGCCCTATGCTTCAGAAGTCGTTCTTAAACACTCGGGACGAAAAGTCAAACTTTAGTCAAAAAACAACTTTTTTTAATTTAATTTCTGAGCATTTTTCAAATAATACCAAGAAATCAAGCTTCCATCCATCACAAAAAATTGCTCAAAGTAGCCCTCTTTTCAGGTTAAATACCCACCATCCACCTGGAGAATACCCCCAGAAAATCCTATCCTTGCTGAAAATCCTCTAACGACATGACGTTTTCATATCATGTCATAAATCCTCCTCCTTAAAAATTTTCTCCCGGAATGACACCCCCCCCCCAGTATATTATTGTATATCCAAATTCAAGTTATAACTCTTCATTTTTTCGGGGAAAAAATATACAAAACAGCCGGTTTTTGAGCCTCTCGATTTCCAGACGAACGCTCTACCACAAGGCTAAATGACCAACATGAGCAAATTTCACTACTTACAGCCCTTTCCCCAGGGGTTGTGGTGGGTCATGTTATCCTCAAAGGTATATTTATTGGACCAAACCGCTATTCTGAACGAAATGTCTATTTCTAATTTTGATCGAACGACTTCGGGGAAATGGGGCATGGGGGCTAGCTGCCCTCCAGCCTTTTTGGTGACTTCAAAGGACACTAAAACTTTTAACTTCCGTTCGAATTGAGCCTCTGCCGATCTTCAATGACCATTGGTTCGAAACAATTCCCCTTATATCATCCTTATTGCGTAACAGCCCTTTCCCCATGGACTGTCGAGGGTTATATTATCACCAAAAGCAGTTATTGGACCTTTGAACTATGCTACAAAAATGGCTATCTCAAAATTTTGTTCGGACAACTTTGGGAGGAAGGGGCTCAGAGGGGAGAGATGCTAGCTGCCCCCAATCTTTTTGGTCACTTAAAAAGGGCACTAGAACTTCTGATTTCCGTTTGAATGAACCCTCTGTTAATCTTCGAGGACCAGTTGTCCGACACGGTCACCCCTGTGGAAAAAAACGAATAAAAACGAATAAACACGCATCTGTGATCTACAAAGTACTAAATTCCAAATTTTTGTAGTTAGAAGCTTGAAACTAAAGTACGGTTCTCTGATACGCTGAATCTTATGGTTTGATTTTCATTAAGGTTCCTTGACTTTTAGGGAGTGAAACCCCACTTTTTAAAAAATCAGGCAGATTTTCTCAGGTTCGTATCTTTTGATGGGTAGCATTAATCTTAGTGAATCCTGTATATCTGGAATTAGTATAACAAGCTGATTCTTTTGATGTATTATTGATATAAAAATTCCGTTTTATAGAGATTCGCTTATTATTGAGACGCTTCGCTCACTACTAAAGTTCGTTACTTCGTTACCACGAACTGTTTGAAATAACGGCTTTGCATTAGCCTGTCAACGAAACCACAGCCTGATTTCCAAAACTGGTGAATTGATAATGAGGGCAATATTCGCCCATTCAATTCACCTTTCCCCAGATCGGTCAGCGTCCGACTGGCCCGCGAGAGAGGTAACTACCTATTTTGTGTTTACATGTTTTATAGTTGGTTCGCGTTGGCAATAATTTCAGGATAAGTTTTAGTCAGAGTCAAGTCAAGGTTTTTGGTCGACAATTCAGTGAATGAAAGTGAGTGACATTTTCTAAGCACGCTTTTGGTTTTCTCCTATGCGTTAAGGGTGGGAAAGGGAGTTTCAGGAAAGTTTGTAGCATATGTTGAGAAGCGGCACCTAAATTTACCTATTTTGATAAATATCCTCCACCATTCCCATCAATATTTTGTGAATTTTTTTTGAAGGGCGGCCCAAAAATTTCAGACTCGCTGAATTTAACACCTTGCATTAAACAGTGATACAGTTAGTATAGTCCTTCTTTTGAATTTGCATACCTTATGTTCCTTCCGGTTTTTCTGGTAGGTAAACAGGTCATTACACCTTTGCCGAGAGATTAAACCAGTATTGTCTATAACTTAATTTACGTTTGTTAAACTTCCGATGGTTAAGAAAGCATAACAGGTAATTAAAGTATGAGAAAATGTGATGCTATAATTAGAATGATTTTAAGTTGAAACATTGTGACGTAAAAATAACTCAGTTATTTGCTTGCGTGTATAGGAATTCCCAGGTTATTTGCTTGCTTGTATTTTGTGTTAAAATAAGTAGTTTTTATATCTTTTAAAAGAGCTTTAAGGGGTTTGAGAGACTCAGTTGCCTAAGTCTGAGTAATGTTAAACTTCTGATGGTTAATAAAGCGAAAAAAGTCATTAAAGTATGAAAAATGGGATGCTAAAATAAGAATGATTTTAAGTTGAAACATTGTGACATAAAAATAACTCAGTTATTTGCTTGCGTGTATAGGAATTCCCAGGTTATTTGCTTGCTTGTATTATGTGTTAAAATAAGTAGTTTTTATATCTTTTAAAAGAGCTTTAAGGGGTTTGAGAGACTCAGTTGCCTAATTCCGTGTTATTTTTCTTTACTTGATGTTAATTAAAAACGAAATTTTTGTGTTAAATAATTAGTTTTTATATCTTTTAAAAGAGCTTTAAGGGGTTTGAGAGACTCAGTTGCCTAATTCCGTGTGATTTTTCTTTACTTGATGGTCATTAAAAACGAAATTTTTGTGTTAAATAAGTAGTTTTGTTATCTTTTAATAGAGCTTTAAGGGGTTTGAGAGACTCAGTTGCCTAATTCCGTGTGGTTTTACTTTACTTGATGGTCATTAAAAACGAAATTTGTGTGTTAAATAAGTAGTTTTTGTATCTTTTAAAAGAGCTTTACAGGGTTTGAGAGACTCAGTTGCCTAATTTCGTGTGATTTTTCTTTACTTGATGGTCATTAAAAACGAAATTTTTGTGTTAAATAAGTAGTTTTTGTATCTTTTAAAAGATCTTTACAGGGTTTGAGAGACTCAGTTGCCTAATTCCGTGTGATTTTTCTTTACTGGATGGTCATTAAAAATGAAATTTTTGTTAAATAAGTAGTGTTTGTATCTTTTAAAAGAGATTTACGGGGATTGAGAGACTCAGTTGCTGGATTCCATGTGATGTTTCTTTACTTGGTGGTGATTTGTTGTATCTTTTAAAAGAGCTTTACAGGGTTTGAGAGACTCAGTTGCCTAATTCCGTGTGATTTTTCTTTACTTGATGGTCATTAAAAACGAAATTTTTGTGTTAAATAAGTAGTTTTTGTATATTTTAAAAGAGCTTTACGGGGATTGAGAGACTCAGTTGCCTAATTCCTTGTGTTTTTTCTTTACTTGATGTTCATTAAAAATGAAATTTTTGTGTTGAATAAGTAGTTTTTGTATCTTTTAAAAGAGCTTTAGGGGGTTTGAGAGACTCAGTTGCCGAATTCCGTGTGATTTTTCTTTACTTGGTGGTCATTAAAAACGAAATTTTTGTGTTAAATAAGTAGTTTTTGTATCTTTTAAAAGAGCTTTACGGGGATTGAGAGACTCAGTTGCTGGATTCCATGTGATTTTTCTTTACTTGGTGGTCATTTGTTGTATCTTTTAAAAGAGCTTTACAGGGTTTGAGAGACTAAGTTGCCTAATTCCGTGTAATTTTTCTTTACTTGATGGTCATTAAAAACGAAATTTTTGTGTTAAATAAGTAGTTTTTGTATCTTTTAAAAGAGCTTTAAGGGGTTTGAGAGACTCAGTTGCCTGATTCCGTGTGGTTTTTCTTTACTTGGTGGTCATTAAAAACGAAATTTTTGTGTTAAATAAGCAGTTTTTGTATCTTTTAAAAGAGCTTTACGGGGATTGAGAGCCTCAGTTGCCTGATTCCGTGTGTTTTTTATTTACTTGGTGGTCATTAAAAACGAAATTTTTTTTTTAAATAATTAGTTTTTGTAAATTTTAAAATATCTTTACGGGGATTGAGAGACTCAGTTGCCTAATTCCGTGTGATTTTTCTTTACTTGGTGGTCATTAAAAACGAAATTTTTGTGTTAAATAAGTAGTTTTTGTATCTTTTAAAAGAGCTTTACAGGGTTTGAGAGACTCAGTTGCTTAATTCCGTATGGTTTTCCTTTACTTAGTGCTCATTAAAAACGAAATTTTTGTGTTAAATAAGTAGTTTTTGTATCTTTTAAAAGAGCTTTACGGGGATTGAGAGACTCAGTTGCCGGATTCCGTGTGGTTTTTCTTTACTTGATGGTAATTAAAAACGAAATTTTTGTGTTAAATAAGTAGTTTTTTTATATTTTAAAATAGATTTACAGGGATTGAGAGACTCAGTTGCCGTATTGCGTGGGGTTTTCCTTTACTTGTTGGTCATTAAAAACGAAATTTTTGTGTTAAATAAGTAGTTTTTGTATCTTTTAAAAGAGCTTTACGGGGATTGAGAGACTCAGTTGCCGGATTCCGTGTGGTTTTTCTTTACTTTATGGTCATTAAAAACGAAATTTGTGTGTTAAATAAGTAGTATTTGTATCTTTTAATAGATCTTTACGGGGTTTGAGAGACTCAGTTGCCGGATTACTTGTGGTTTTTATTTAATTGATGGTCATTAAAAACAAAATTTTTGTGTTAAATAAGTAGTTTTTTTATATTTTAAAAGAGCTTTAAGGGGTTTGAGAGACTCAGTTGACTGATTCCGTGTTGTTTTTTCTTTAATTGGTGGTCATTAAAAACAAAATTTTTTGTGTTAAATAAGTAGTTTTTGTATCTTTTAAAAGAGCTTTACGGGGATTGAGAGACTCAGTTTTACCTTGTCACAGTTACATTTTCTTGATTTTGCAAAGTTCATTTTGAATTTCTTTCGCTGAAATGCAAGAGTTGGAATAGTTCAGTAGTGTTTGATTGTGGTTTACCTTGTCACAGTTACATTTTCTTGATTTTTCAAAGTTCATTTTGAATTTCTTTCGTTGAAATGCAAGAGTTGGAATATTTCAGTAGTGTTTGGTTGTGGTTTACCTTGTCACAGTTACATTTTCTTGATTTTTCAAAGTTCATTTTGAATTTCTTTCGCTGAAATGCAAGAGTTGGAATATTTCAGTAGTGTTTGGTTGGGGTTTACCTTGTCAGATACATTTTCTTGATTTTTCAAAGTTCATTTTGAATTTCTTTCGTTGAAATGCAAGAGTTGGACTATTTCAGTAGTGTTTGGTTTTGGTTTACCTTGTCACAGTTACATTTTCTTGATTTTTCAAAGTTCATTTTGAATTTCTTTCGTTGAAATGCAAGAGTTGCACTATTTCAGTAGTGTGTGGTGGTGGGTGACCTTGTCACCGATAATTTTTATTTATAGATACTTGTTATATGTTTATGTAGGTTGTTGAAATGCAAGAGATGGAATATTTCAGTAGTGTTTGGTTGTGGTTTACCTTGTCACAGTTACATTTTCTTGATTTTTTCAAAGTTCATTTTGAACTTTCGTTGATATGCAAGAGTTGAAATATTTCAGTAGTGTTTTATTGTGGTTTACCATGTCATAGTCACATTTTCTTGATTTTTCAAAATTGATTTTCAATTTCTATTATCGAAATGTAAGAGTTGGAATATTTCAGAAGTGTTTGGTTTTGGTTTAACTTTTCACATTTTCATTGTCATGATTTTTTCAATTTTCATTTGAATTTCTTTTGCTGAAATGCAAGAGTTGGAATATTTCAGTAGTGTTTGGTTGTGGTTTACATTGTCACACTTACATTTTCTTGATTTTTCAAAGTTCATTTTGAATTTCTTTCGTTAAAATGCAAGAGTTGGAATATTTTAGTAGTGTTTGGTTGTGGTTTACCTTGTCACAGTTACATTTTCTTGATTTTTCAAAGTTCATTTTGAATTTCTTTCGCTGAAATGCAAGAGTTGGAATATTTCAGTAGTGTTTGGTTGTGGTTTACCTTGTCACAGTTACATTTTCTTGATTATTCAAAGTTAATTTTGAATTTCTTTAGTGTTTGGTTGTGGTTTACCATGTCACAGTTACATTTTCTTGATTTTTAAAAGTTCATTTTGAATTTCTTTCGATTAAATGAAAGAGTTTGAATCTTTCAGGAGTTTTTGTTTTCTTTTTACATTGTCACAGTTACATTTTCTTGATTTTTCAAATTTCATTTTGAATTTCTTTCGTTGAAATGCAAGAGTTGGAATATTTAATTAGTGTTTTTTTGTGTTTAACATTGTAATAGGTACATATTATATATATTTAAAAGTTAATTTTGATTTTATTTTTATTAAATGATCGAGTTTTTATACTTAAGTTTATAAGCTTCTTTTTCTTGATTTTTCAAAGTTCATTTTTAATTTCTTTCGTTGAAATGCAAGAGTTGGAATATTTCAGTAGTGTTTGGGTGTGGTTTACCTTGTCACAGTTACATTTTCTTGATTTTTCAAAGTTCATTTTGAATTTCTTTCGTTGAAATGCAAGAGTTGGAATATTTCAGTAGTGTTTGGTTACGGTTTACCTTGTCACAGTTACATATTTCTTTTGCTGAAATGCAAGAGTTGGAATATTTCAGTAGTGTTTGGTTGTGGTTTACCTTGTCACAGTTACATTTTCTTGATTTTTCAAAGTTCATTTTGAATTTCTTTCGTTGAAATGCAAGAGTTGGAATATTTCAGTAGTGTTTGGTTGTGGTTTACCTTGTCACAGTTACATTTTCTTGATTTTTCAAAGTTCATTTTGAATTTCTTTCGCTGAAATGTAAGAGTTGGAATACTTCAGTAGTGTTTGGTTGTGGTTTACCTTGTCACAGTTACATTTTCTTGATTTTTCATAGTTCATTTTGAATTTCAGTATTGTTTGGTTGTGGTTTACAATGTAACAGTTACATTTTCTTGATTTTTAAAATTTCATTTTGAATTTCTTTCGCTGAAATTCAAGAGTTGGAATATTTCAGTAGTGTTTGGTTGTGGTTTACCTTGTCACAGTTACATTTTCTTGATTTTTCAAAGTTCATTTTGAACCAAGTTCATTTTGACCTAGGTTCACTTAGAGTGGCGCGCCACTCTAAGTGAACCTAGGTCAACCCAACTCTTTGGATATCTCTCTCACTATGACTCTGTTTGTGTGTCGTGTCTGTGCGTGTCTCGTTTCTATGTGTGTGTGTCATCTCTGTGGGTGTGTCCACAACCAAACACTACTGAAATATTCCAACTCTTGCATTTCAACGAAAGAAATTCAAAATGAACTTTGAAAAATCAATAAAATTTAACTGTTACAATTAAATAGACCAACTATAGAATTAAAGCTAACTAAATAAAAAAAGAAAATTTAAATAAATATAAAAAGTCAATGTGACAATGTAATCAACAAAAAAAAACTACTGAAATATTACAACTCTTTAATTTCAGAGATAGAAATTCAAAATGAACTTTGAAAAATCAAGAAAATGTAACTGTGACAAGGTAAACCACAACCAAACACTACTGAAATATTCCAACTCTTTCATTTCAACGAAATAAATTAAAAATGAACTTTGAAAAATCAAGAAAATGTAACTGTGACACTGAAGTATTCCAACTTGCATTTCAGCGAAAGAAATTCAAAATGAACTTTGAAAAATCAAGAAAATGTAACTGTGACAAGGTAAACCACAACCAAACACTACTGAAATATTCCAACTCTTGCATTTCAGCGAAAGAAATTCAAAATGAACTTTGAAAAATCAAGAAAATGTAACTGTGACAAGGTAAACCACAACCAAACACTACTGAAATATTCCAACTCTTGCATTTCAGCGAAAGAAATTCAAAAAGAACTTTCAAAAAACAAGAAAATGTAACTGTGACATGGTAAACCACATCCAAACACTACTGAAATTCAAAATGAACTTTGAAAAATCAAGAAAATGTAACTGTGACAAGGTAAACCACAACCAAACACTACTGAAGTATTCCAACTCTTGCATTTCAGCGAAAGAAATTCAAAATGAACTTTGAAAAATCAAGAAAATGTAACTGTGACAAGGTAAACCACAACCAAACACTCCTGAAATATTCCAACTCTTGCATTTCAACGAAAGAAATTCAAAATGAACTTTGAAAAATCAAGAAAATGTAACTGTGACAAGGTAAACCACAACCAAATACTACTGAACTATTCTAACTCTTGCATTTCAGCAAAATAAAAATGTAACTGTGACACGGTAAACCATAACCAACCACTACTGAAATATTCCAACTCTTGCATTTCAAAGAATTAAATTCAAAATGAACATTAAAAAATCAATAAAATGTAACTGTGACAAGGTAAACCATAAACAGACACTACTTAAATATTCCAACTCTTGCATTTCAACGACAGAAACTCAAAATGAACTTTGAAAAATCAAGAGAATGTAACAGTGACAAGGTAAACCACACCACTAAAGAAAAATACAAACACTAGAAATAAACACAAAGATATTCAAAATGAAAACAGAAAAAAAACGAAAATGTAACTCTGAAAATTTCATACAAAAACAAACACTACAGAAATATTCAAAATATTGCTTTTAAACTAAAGAAATTCAAAATGAACTTTGAAAAATTCAAGAAAATGAAACTGTGACAAGGTAAACCACAACCAAACACTACTGAAATATTCCAACTCTTGCATTTCAACGAAAGAAATTCAAAATGAACTTTGAAAAATCAAGAAAATGTAACTGTGACAAGGTAAACCACAACCAAACACTACTGAAATATTCCAACTCTTGCATTTCAATGAAAGAAATTCAAAATGAACTTTGAAAAATCAAGAAAATGTAACTGTGACAAGGTAAACCACAACCAAACACTACTGAAATATTCCAACTCTTGCATTTCAACGAAAGAAATTCAAAATGAACTTTGAAAAATCAAGAAAATGTAACTGTGACAAGGTAAACCACAACCAAACACTACTGAAATATTCCAACTCTTGCATTTCAGCGAAAGAAATTCAAAATGAACTTTGAAAAATCAAGAAAATGTAACTGTGACAAGGTAAACCACAACCAAACACTACTGAAATATTCCAACTCTTGCATTTCAACGAAAGAAATTCAAAATGAACTTTGAAAAATCAAGAAAATGTAACTGTGACAAGGTAAACCACAACCAAACACTACTGAAATATTCCAACTCTTGCATTTCAACGAAAGAAATTCAAAATGAACTTTGAAAAATCAAGAAAATGTAACTGTGACAAGGTAAACCACAACCAAACACTACTGAACTATTCCAACTATTTCATTTCAGAGAAAGAAATTCAATAGGAGCTTTTAAAAATCAAGAAAATGTAACTCTTACTATCTAAACCAAAAACAAACACTACTGAAATATTACAACTCTTGCATTTCAACGAAAGAAATTCAAAATGAACTTTGAAAAATCAAGAAAATGTAACTGTGACAAGGTAAACCATAACCAAACACTACTGAAATATTCCAACTCTTTAATTTCAGCGAAATAAATTCAAAATGTACTTTTAAAAATCAATAAAATGTAACTGTGACAAGGTAAACCAAAACCAAACAATACTTAAATATTCCAACTCTTGCATTTCAACGAAAGAAATTAAAAATGAACTTTGCAAAATCAAGAAAATGTAACTGTGACAAGGTAAAACTGAGTCTCTCAATCCCCGTAAAGCTCTTTTAAAAGATACAAAAACTACTTATTTAACACAAAAAATTTCGTTTTTAATGACCACAAAGTAAATAAAAAACCACACGGAATCAGGCAACTGAGTCTCTCAAACCCCTTAAAGCTCTTTTAAAAGATACAAAAACTACTTATTTAACACAAAAATTTCGTTTTTAATGACCATCAAGTAAAGAAAAACCACACGGACTCAGGCAACTGAGTCTCTCAAACCCCGAAACGCTCTTATAAAAGATACAAAAACTACTTCTAGAACACAAAAATTTCTTTTTTAATGACCAACAAGTAAAGAAAAACCACACGGAATCCGGCAACTGAGTCTCTCAATCCCCGTAAAGCTCTTTTAAAAGATACAAAAACTACTTATTTAACACAAAAATTTCGTATTTAATGACCACCAATTAAAGAAAAACCACACGGAACCCGTCAACTGAGTCTCTCAATCCCCGTAAAGCTATTTTAAAAGATACAAAACTACTTATTTAACACAAAAATTTCGTTTTTAATGACCATCAAGTAAAGAAAAACCACATGGAATCCGGCAACTGAGTCTCTCAATCCCCGTAAAGCTCTTTTAAGATACAAAAACTATTTATTTAACACAAAAATTTCGTTTTTAATGACCACCAAGTAAAGTAAAACCACACTTAATTAGTAAACTTATTATATCAATCAATTTATATCAATATAAATATATACAAAAACTTCTTCTACAACACAAAAATTTAGTTTTATATTACAATAAAGTAAAGAAAAACCATACGTAATTAGGCAACTTAGTCCCTCAAACCTATTACAGCTCTTTTAAAAGATACAAAATCTACTTATTTTACACCCAAATATCTTTTTTAATGACCACACAGTAAGGAAAAACCACATGGAATCCGCCAACTGAGTCTCTCAAACCCCGTAAAGCTCTTTTAAAAGATACAAAAACTACTTATGTAACACAAAAATTTCGTTTTTAATGACCACCAAGTAAAGAAAAACCACACGGAATCAGGCAACTGAGTCTCTCAAACCCCTTAAAGCTCTTTTAAAAGATACAAAAACTACTTATTTAACACAAAAAATTCGTTTTTAATGACCATCAAGTAAATAAAAATCACAAGGAATTAGGCAACTGAGTCTCTCAAACCCTGTAATACTCTTTTAAAAGATACAACAAATGACCACCAAGTAAAGAAAAATCACATGGAATCCAGCAACTGAGTCTCTCAATCCCCGTAAAGTTCTTTTAAAAGATACAGAAACTACTTATTTAACACAAAATATCGTTTTTAATGACCATCAAGTAAAGAAAAATCACACGGAATTAGGCAACTGAGTCTCTCAAACCCTGTAAAGCTCTTTTAAAAGATACAAAACTACTTATTTAACACAAAAATTTCGTTTTTAACGAACATCAAGTAAAGAAAAATCACACGGAATTAGGCAACTGAGTCTCTCAAACCCTTGAAAGCTCTTTTAGAAGATATTAAATCAACTTATTTAACACAAAAATTTCGTTTTTAATGACCATCAAGAAAAGGAAAACCACTCGGAATTAGGCCCCTGAGTCTCTCAAACCCCGTAAATCTCTTTTAAAAGATACAAAATATTCTTATTTAACCCAAAAATTTCGTTTTTAATGACCATCAAGTAAAGAAAAATCCCACGGAATTAGGCAACTGAGCCTCTCAACCACTTAAAACTCTTTTAAATGATATAAAAACTACATATTTATCAAAAAAAAAAAGTATTTAATGTAAAACAAGTAAAGAAAAATAACACGGAATAAGGCAACTGAGTCTCTCAAACCCCTTAAAGCTCTTTTAAAAGATATAAAAACTACATATTTTAACACAAAATACAAGCAAGCAAATAACATGGGAATTCCTAGACACGCAAGCACATAACTGAGTTATTTTTACGTCACAATTTTTCAACTTAAAATCATTCTAATTAGAGCATCCCATTTCTCATACTTTAATTACCTGTTACGCTTTCTTAACCATCGGAAGTTTAATATCACACAGAATTAGGCAACTGAGTCTCTCAAACCCCTTAAAGCTCTTTTAAAAGATATAAAAACTACTTATTTTAACACAAAATACAAGCACGAAAATAACATGGGAATTCCTATACACGCAAGCAAATAAGTGAGTTATTTTTACGTCACAATGTTTCAACTTAAAATCATTCTAATTATAGCATCCCATTTTCTCATACTTTAATTACCTGTTACGCTTTCTTAACCATCGGAAGTTTAACCAACGTAAATTAAGTTATAGACAATACTGGTTTAATCTCTCGGCAAAGGTGTAATGACCTGTTTACCTACCAGAAAAACCGGAAGGAACATAAGGTAAGCAAATTCAAAAGAAGGACTATACTACAGTTAACTCTCGATAACTCGAAATTCTCGATATCTCGAATTATTTTCAATTCCCTCGAAAAAAAACAATATAGGTCGAAGAAAAAACCATGCATAGATCAAAATAATTTTGCAGTTATATTTTATCTCTGTAAGACGAAGTAACCCGAAAATTACTACTGTAACTCGAAATTCCGTAGATAAATAGTCATTTAATTTTTACTATACTGCCATAAGTCAAACTTCACCTCGGTATCTCGGATTTTTTCAACAGACCTCTGTTAGTCGATATCCCGATATGCAGGTTGCACCGTGTCTGTTAAACATATTTTGTATCGTATTCTGTTAATGTTCAGGTGTCTATTTCCTAGCAAACTAAATTTAGTATTGACATTCAAAAGTCAAGTCTTGCCATTTGAAAGTCAAGTCTATAATACACTAATAAAGTTATTCTTAACTTTGTAGTGGCTGTAGGGAGCAAATTTAGCGACTTTATACCTCTATAACTCGAATTTTTATTTGGCTTACCTCTATAACTCGTCACCTTTATAAGTCGAATTTTATGTAGAAGGACCTCAATAACTCGAACTATACGTAGCTCGAAGAAATATTCTTGTCCCCTGAACTTCGACTTAGCGAGAGTCGACTGTACTATGAAGCATATTAACGAAAATGGCTTACATTTGAACCAGGGAGAGAAAAGTAGAACCTCGCTGCGTGGAGGTGATAACTGAAAGGTTGTAAGATAGCATAAAAGATGGCAAAAATCAAATTTAGTGGAGTTGTCAAGTTGATAATTGGAATTAGTAGATTATTTCATATAATATATAGGATCGGATATTACAAGCTTATTACGATTGATACGGGCAATGGAGAGAATTTTTCCGTGAGTTTCTTTGGAAGATAAGATAAGCCTGTTCTTTTTTATGTAATCTGGCCACACGGAAATTGCATTGCAGCAAATTAAGAGAATTTGCTGTGTTGAGTAACCAATATTGATCAATCAAGAACTTGGGGGTTCACCAGTAAAAAAAAGTTGACATTTGCTAATGAAGAGTGAAAACACGTTTGTCTTTACGAATGAATCACACCTTGACGGAAGAATCTTCCTGGGGGGGGGGGGGGGCATTAGCCCCCCCTCCCAAGGTGTTAATGCACAAACAGCTACGCAAAATTATTGAAAGTTGAATCCAAAAGTATCTTCTTTGGGTAGGGGAGCGGGAAATAATGCGGACACTATAAATACATAAATAACTTAGAGATCTTCGTTGAAAGTCAAATTCGAAACCGCATTTTTTCTCTGGATTTACCGGTGACAATCGTTCTAAGATCTTAATTTCACGTTTTTGATGTGTTTTTAAAGTGTCTTTTGCGCCCCTCCCCCCAAACAAAACTTATGGCTACGGCCCTGGGAATTATATATCAATTGTTACCTCCCTCCTCCCCTTGTCTCTTCCTTATAAATAATGCTGTATATATCTGATGACTGAGAGCTGGGATATTTTGGTATTGAAATGTACCCTTTGAGGTATCTACCTCCCTCCCTAGCTACAAAACAATCAGAGAACCCCAGGAGTGCATTTTTAAATGTTATAATTTGTCCATTGCTTACAGATGGTATTTGTTGTGGGGAAACATATGGGCATTTTTCGCATGGGAATTTTATACATGAGGGATTGTCTGGGGGAGTTTTTCAGCAGGAAAAAAAAATTGGGAATAATTTCCTTCCAGCGGGGATCAAATCGTCTGGCAAGATTTTTCCGTTGAAAAATGTGGGATTTTCAGTCAACGTCTTTATCATTGGTGCTGAGGCGGTGGGGAGGGGGAATAGTAGTGCTCTAGTAAGGACCAAGTTGATTCGGGTTACGTTTAATGAAGTTGTGTACAGTGAGGTACAATTTGGTGTAAATACAAAATATGTTTAACAAAGATAAAGGGGGGATTAGAGGAACACTAAAAATATGTAAACAAGTAAAATGAACAATTTTTCTAGAACAATCCTTCCAAGAAATTTAATAATATTTGAAGAATATACGGGGGACGGGGTAATTTCCAAAAACTATACACGAAATAAACGATCAAAATAAAAGGGAATTTGGGTAATTTGGGATAAACATCTGACATGGGTATTAGCTTAACGTAAATAGGAAAATTTGAATTCAAAAGACAGCTAAGAAAGAAATATTTTTAAGCAGTTCATAATAATAACATGCGGGAGCCAGCGTATCCCCCTTCCTGGATAAATCCCACCAATATCCCCCCCCCCGAAAAATTCCAGATGTTCATTAGAAGGGAAATTGAAAATTATTTGTTGCTGATGCCAACTATCCCCACGAATTTCCTGACAAGGCTCATGAGACCCTGCCTCGTCTTTTTCCCCTCTTTGCCAGTAGAAACGTGAATATAATATTTACACAGGTTATGTAATTATACCTTTGGAAATACTCCCCCCCCAAGTACTCAGGGCAAGGACCATAAGTTAGGCAATTCGTTCAATGTTTACACACTTTTCAAAAAGACGAAGGGCATTCGAATGACCCTTTCAGAGAATGTTGAGGAGAGTTTTGGACTAAATACAAACACGGTATGTGTATACGGCTTGTCAAGAGGGCGTAACTCAGGAAATTTTCAGTAGGCTATATTAATTTGGAACTTTCACGAAATGATAAGGAAGATGGTCAATTGTTTGAAAATTTTGACTAGATAATCAAATCTCGTCCAAAATGTTCCTTACAATCCATAATTCTCAAACAGAAAACTAAAAAAGCGGGAAGTTGCCAACCAATTAACAAGTATTAGTACAGACACTACAACAGCAAAGAATAATTTTCAATTCTCTTTCTAATGAATTCTGGAATTATCCAGGGGGAATATTGGTGGGAATTTTCCGGGGGGGGATTTTCGGCAAGGTTCAAAACACTAGGGAGAATACGCCTGGACCCACAACTCATATATGTATAAATTCATTAATTTTCACCCTTAGAGACTTTCTAATGTATGGAGTGTATGAAAACTCCACATACAGTGCATGTTGTATATAACGCTGCTATATATTTTCTTTAAAGACTAGCATGCAGTTTTATCTATCCGTTGATTTGTTTACAAATGGCTCTCATATTGCCCTTTAAGTGATCCTATTTCGTTCCCAGATAACGGTAATAAAACTCCCATATAAACATTTTCATCTTACCCCCATATGGAACTTGAAACAGAGAGCTCGAACACAACAAATCATCCAACCCCAAACGAATAATTATCTTTATGAATAATTTACCTCCATGGCTAAGTTCCTAGACCTTGTATCCAGAGGACGATGGGAGGGTTAAGAGACAAAACAATACTTCTTGTATGAGGGCCAAAAATTTATCCCGGGAAGGTATTACCAAGATATTATGTCCATCTATAGGGGGAGGGGGGCTTAAAGACTTCGAACCATGAAAATTCTAACAAATCAACGTTTTCCGTTTAGTTTAAGTTTTCTATCTCTTTTTTCATTGGCTTCAGTTTTTGAAATATAACTCCTGTTATTTCGGCAGAAGTTAAAGTCATATCAAGGATTTTCCCAAGGAACAAATTTATAGACATTCAAAGCCTCATAAATTGGTAACAAACAGTTCGTGGTAACGAACTGTAAGTAAAAGCCGAATTTTTACGCTGATTTCAAATATATAAGCTTCATCAAGTTTAGTCTTGCCTACCAAAAGTTAGGCGCCTGAGAAAATGTGCCTTATTTCGATGAAAGGGGGAAACACCCCCTAAAAGTCATAGAACTTTAATGAAAATCACACCTTCAGATTCAGCGTATCAGAGAACCCTGTTATAGAAGTTTCAAGCTCCTATCTGCAAAACTGTGGGATTTTGTATTTTTGTCGAGATAAAGAGCACAGTTACGTGTTTATTTGTTGTTGTTTTTTTCAGGGGTGATCGTATCGACCCAATGGTCCTAGAACACAACAAGAGGGCTCATTCAAACGGAAATTAAAATTTCCGTTTAAGTGACTCAAAAAAATGGAGGGCAACTAGGCCCCAGCATTATTTTAAAAAAAACAATCAGAAATTAAATTAAAAAAAAAACAATTTTTCAACTGAAAGTAAGGAGCAACATCAAAATTTAAAACAAACAGCAATTATTACATATATGATCGGGTCGCCCCCTAGTCATTACCTCGCTCTTTACGCTAAAGAATTTTTTGTACTTTCATCAGAGCTATTAATTAACGGCCTTTGTGATTAAGGGGTCATTCTTAAAGAACTGGAACAAAATTTGAACTATAGCGTAGAGAACTTTACGCTAGCCCCTTAAGAGGACTTTGAACTTTAACGTAATAAAAATATATGAATATAGAAGTTCGTTACTTAAGTTACGTCAGATCAAAGTTTCGAGAAAGCCATTTAGCCAAAAAAAAGTAAAATTAATATACAAGTTTCGTTTTAATTATTCATGAACGGTGAGCGAAAATCAAAGCAGCATTAATTCAAAAACGTTTAGAAATAAAAAAAAAAGTTTGTTTTAACTGAAAGTAAGGAGCGACATTAAAACTTAAAACGAACAGAAATTATTCCGTATATGAAAGGGGCTGTCCCCTTCTTAACGCCTGGCTCTTTACGCTAAAGTTTGACTGTGTCTCACAATTTTGTTTTTAAAAACAATAAGACTTGAGCGTAAAGAGCGAGGCGTTGAGGAGGGGAAAGCCCCTTTCATATACGGAATAATTTCTGTTCGTTTTAAGTTTAATGTTGCTCCTTACTTTCAGTTAAAAAAACTTGTTCTTTTTATTTAAATGAGCAAAGAACGAATTTGCTTGTGTCTCGCTTGAGCAGAACATCTATTTCGTTAGCTTTCATTTTTGTAACACAAAGATTTTTACAGATCATCAAAGTTCAGTACCCTCTGAAAGGAGAAGGGGTTGAGGAAAGTGCTTCAAAATATCTTCTCGTAAGATAATTAAGGCTCTGGATGCATGCCCGAGAGTTTCGTTCACTTAGCTCAACTACTTTCCAAAATATAAAAAGCTCATAAAATAGAATTTTACTTCTACTAGTGAGGCAAGCCAGTTTTTTAAATTTAAAGTAAATCCAAGTTTAAACCTGGCTATTTAATTCATAACTTTAAGCCGATTTTTCGATGTTGAATTTACAATATCATGAGCAGATATAAATAGGAGTTTGATTTTCATCTAATCCGACCAAACTCCTTATTCAAAACCCTTTTTTTTGCCCGTTGATAACCCGAAAGTTAAGACTATAAAACTTTCTTGTGCCGGATGACCTTCGTCTCAAAATTCTTGATGAGATATGGAATATCCACAAGCCAGTGGGAAGGCCTTGGCTCCTTGCAATCCAGGTTTCTCCCTGATGTTATGAATTTAAGTCCAAAGAAATCATCACTCAGTAGATGCAGCTTGTTTTCTGCAGCTTAGTCTGCAGTTCTGATTGTGATGCAGCTCAGTAGATTTCAGCTTGTTTCTCACTCCTTAGACTTGGTGCACAAGTGCACAATATCACAAGAACTTAGTTACCTTTTCTCGGCTAGTCTGTCACTCAAGGCGGGTGACAGTACATGAATTCCCAAAGCGGCAAGATCAGTCCACTGATAATTTCTTTGAACTGATTTTCATTATTTTTTGAGAAGGTAGGCTAAAATATTTTTAGGGACTGACCTTTTCTGCACTTAAATTAGACAATTCTGGTCCGATTAATAGAAAAAACAGAATTCATACTTCCTGGTGATGTCTCATCAATCAGGCCCAAATTGAAACATGAAGAACAATTGGAATGGTGACTGTATTTGAGCATTCATATGTAAATGTTTATTACTAAGTTCTCCATTACTGTGCTACAACAAACAGTTTAAACCAAATAACAGAGTCCTAATAATGAGCCTTGCTAAACTCTGGATTAGATGCAAAATTACACAATATCAACGCTTCTTACTTAACACTGTTAATGCTTTTATACAAAACTTCTCGATTTTTGTCAAAGTTTCTTCAAATATCGTCAGAATCCAACATAGCATTTGAAATTATAGAGATATGTACGAGCTCATTCAATCTCACTTCGTCTGGTCGACTCTGGGGGTATGATTTCATCCACGTTAAGCTGCTCAAAGCCTCCCTGAGATTCTAAAAGTTCTGCTCGGAAGGTCTAAAAACCCTACTACAGACTATGTTTCAACCAATTGAGGGGATGGTCACTACCATCGTTGCCACAAAACTGAAAAAGAATCTGTGGCACTTTTCTGATGAAGTCTTAATCAGTACTGATTTCTAGCAATTAGTGCTGATTAAAAGACTAGTAATAAACTAGTCTTTTAACCTTCCTTGGTAATAAAAAAAAATCGTCTCTTTCAAAGATTAACATGAACTTATTCGTTATTCCAGTATTTCTTAATTTTGACAAAGTTACCAAAAAGACATTAATAAAGTGTGAATCTTTAAGAAAATGAAAAATTCCAGATAATATGAATACTATCCATGTTAAAATTAATAGGCGATGGTAATGAAAGCTTGGCTTTTAATACTCCTTACCTTTTATATGCAAAATGATTTTCAGAGGGATTTTTCATGTTTTGAAAGCATGGTTTAATGAAAATTACCAACTAAGAAATAGTGCCACAATTTCAGGAATAATGTATGGATGATGGATTATGAGATTATGATGGATTTATTGTAACTTACTCTGGTAAGACCACCGTATATAAATTTAGACGTACAATCATTCCCTATCTCAACCATTAGACAAAGCCAGACCGAGGTGCAAGTGCTCCGGAGAACATTTAAACAAGTAGAAACATAAGAGACATTAGATTTTTTCGCGGGTAGGTACGGTTGTGGCAGAGGAAAACAATTGGTATGGCTATAATAATGTAAAAGGTAAAGATAACATTGGTTTAAAAATGGAAAGAAACAAAGAATGAATTCATAAGGATAATCAAGGTAAAAATAAGTTTTATTGAACAATGCCACAACGTGATGACATTTGATTAGGAAATTAACTAGGAATGACACAATTATTCAGCTATTTGATTGCAAATTTTGGAGCATTACACAGGAAGGTGCAAGAAATTGTAGATGTTGTTTCGAAGCCAAGTTGATCAAGTCCCCCTTTCTTTAGGTCGTAGCGTCAAAGCGATTGATTTGCTCTTAACTCTGGAACACTATATATAAATTAAGACAGCACAACCATTCCCTATCTCAACCATTAGATAAAGCCGGACGGAGATGCAAGTGCTCCGGAGAACATTTAAACAAGTATAAACATAAGCGACATAAGATTTTTTCACGGGTGGACAAGTCAGATTTCTCTTGAACACGAAGCTTTGCTTCACCTTTGTAACACTAAATTTTAAAGAATCTAATTGTAAATTAATTTATTCAAGTACACATAGGAAAATCGTTAATTAGTAGTGTAATGTTATTATTATATGTTTTCAGAAATTATAAGTTGGTTTCAAAGTCTTGAATTGGTTTCAAAGCCATTTTGAGAAAGTTTCTGCCAAAATACGTGTTCTGGGGTAATATACACTGGACCACTGATGGCAGATTAAATGGGAGGAGCTGTTTGCACGCACCGATAATGTAGTAGCCAAAAATTACTCAGTTTGATTATACTATACAAATTTATATACAGTGGGTAAGACCAACCACATTTTCTTTGAATTTATCAAGTAAATAAGGCACAGTCGCAGGGTGAGAGCTTGCGGATCCATCCACTCCAGAAAATCCAAATGATTACAAATCTTCCCATATTTCCCAGTAACTTTTGCATTGGTAACATCTTTTTCATAATTTTGAGAAAATCTCTTTGGTGATGGATTATGAAACCGTAAGCTATGAACCAAGCTTCGAACTTTACTTTAGGGGACAGGGACTCCCCAACCTAATGGCGGAGGATGGAGAGTCACTTTGTGCACCAAAACACTTCCTTCAGTTGCAAGCACACCAAAGACTTGCTTGCACTTTCAAAACAAGGCTAAAAATTTGGAAGCATACAAATGTTTATATTTGATTACAATAGCTAACAAATGAGCAAAAAATTACTCACAAATCTATGCAAAAAGTAAGAAGAAAATGGTATTAATGTTTGAACCGCCCAGCTTTTTTCGATAGTTTAGAAGACTCTAGAGAACAATTCTAACCCATTTCTTTCTTCAGTCCTATATTTGCTTTAATTTCACAATCATAAAACTGGAGCCTGTTTGAAAACATTTAATTTATTAATTTGTGTAATTTTTGAACCCTTCTGGAGCTTTTCTGGTCCTCCACTTATTGTTTTGCTTCCTCATATAGTAAATAATCTGAAGTAACCTAAAAAAAATTGTATAGATATTTACATCAATAAATGTAGTAACCATACAAAAATTTCCTCAAAATCCATGTTGATTGTTGTCAAAATGTCTTTTTTTGGTTGATTTCAATAGAATGACCCTATATTTTTTTTTAACTTACGCTTTTTGCTCTTCCAATTGATGATGTATCTCCGCCTAATCCGATACACATTGCACATAAAAGGCTTGACTTTCCAGTTCCATTAGGACCAACAATGACGTTCAGGTTTGGACCAGGGAATAATTCTATCTCCCTATAGGTCCTAAAATAGAAAAAAACAAATTTTATTTTAATGTTTGCTGTTAAAATAAACTATGTTATTGTATCTAGAGCCATAAATAATTCCATAAATACTAGCCAACTAGACAAAAAAATAAAAAAAGGAAAAAGTCAAAGCATGCAATAAACCATAAAACAAAGTATTTTTCCTGTACATTGGAGAAAAATAAGATTAGTCATCATCAAAAAATTT
Organism: Artemia sp. Qi Xiang Cuo; assembly: GCF_049724085.1. Lineage (NCBI taxonomy): Eukaryota > Metazoa > Arthropoda > Branchiopoda > Anostraca > Artemiidae > Artemia > Artemia sp. Qi Xiang Cuo. Next base: position 67,325,566 of record NC_142799.1, on the reverse strand, counting down.
ATGAGGACCACAATTTTTATAGAGAGGGTGGGCAAGCTAAATCAACAAATCTTAATCAATTTCATCACTAAAAAGTTAAATAAAACTAGACCAGTTATCTATATTAGGTTAAAAGGAAACTAGACTAGAATTAAGAATGGAATAGCTGACCATAATTCATTAGATAACAGACAGGAATTTATTTAAGATCAAATTGTTGCAAAGAAAATCCGAAAGCTTTCTGGAGATACGTGTCTTCCAGAAAACTATCCAAACGCCTCGTATCAAAGCTCGGCTAGCACATGGGGCCTTAATAACAGTTCCAACCGAAAAAGCAAACGAGCTAAACAAACTTGTCTCAACATACTTCTGTGAGGAGGACTCCAATGGGGAACTGCCGAACCGGCTGTCAAATCATATGTCTACCCCCTTGCCCAAATGACATTCACTACTGGAGAAATTCATAAACTAACGGCAACAAAAAAAGAATATTTGTTGCCGTTAGTTTATGGACTAATAGAATCCATCCATGGCTTTTGAAAGAAATGATAAAACAGATAGAATTTCCATTAACTAGCACCTTTCAGGCATCATGAATATCAGTGCAGTTCCCAATGATTGGCAGACTGCTAACATGCTACACATTTCAAGAAACAGAAGCATACAGATGCCAAAAGTTTTAGACCAATCAATCTGACCTCTGTTCCCTCAAAAATCGATGGAAGGCATGGTAAATAATGTCATCACACAACATTTGACAGCCAATAACCTCTTGTCTAAAAGTCAACACCGTTTTAGGAAAGGCAGGTCAATAGACTCAATCTTTCTTGATGCCTACAATGACAATTCCTCAGCTTATAGATAAAAGGATCATAGTTGAATTTTCCTCCTTGACCAGGCAGAGGCATTTGAGAAGGTTCCACATAGAAGACTGAAGCATGCACTGGAATAACAGCAATTAAATGAAGATATCATGTATTCGGTCATGGCCTTCCTGAGGGACAGAATGCAAGTTGCAGTTGTTTATACCTCACATATCTTACTAGTTCATTCCAACCCTCAATCAGTAAAGGATAAAGCATTTCAGGGCACTTCATTTGGTCCTACTCAGTTCAATATTTATATTAGGTTACAAAAAACATTTTATGCTGCCGGCTCTAAGGTTAAAGGTGCAGCCAATACTGCTGAAGCAAGAGCCTCCCTATAGAGACCTGGATAGACCAAAGCAGGCCTGTGGTTTCTTAAAACAAAAACATAATTAATGGGAAATGAGGACTTCCTCTGAAAACAGTGAGTGAAATAAAACCCTTGGCTAAGTAACAAAAAAAAAACACAAAGCAATCAATAAAAATCTGGCTCACAATTGAAAAGCTTACTGATAAAAAAAAAACACACATTGCTCTTGCTTGTTGTGAAAAGAGAACATCAGGAATATCTAAGGAACAGATGATGGTATTAGGTTGAAATTTCCAATATATGTTGAAGAAAAATTGAAGAGAGAATGGAGGGCAACCAGCCCCCCTTCCCTTTCCCTTTTAGATGCTCCCCTTTACGCTGATAAAATCATAAAAAATACATTTAATTCAAAATGGTCACAAGGTCTAAAAGCTATGCCTCCAGGGATGTCATGGCTCCACCTCCCCTTAGGAAGGATTGTATATTATGCAATTTTCCCATTCTTAAAGAGTAGGATTTATTATTGGTATACTCCCTCCCCCCCCCCCTCCCCGGCACCTATAATAAAGGTATAGACCAAAATTATACATAGGAACAAAGAAAGATTAGAAAACAAGTCCCAAAAGCCCATTCAATTTTTAACTCAAGGCTCAATGAGGCTTAGAAAGCTAGGCCATTGAAACAAACTCCTTTTTGCATCTTACCCCTCCCCCCAACACAAAGACCTACCACCTCTCCTTAATAATACATCACTGTATTATGAATCAAATCGCTTCAGTAAAATAAAGCCAGAAATATTTGTGTGCAATCAGAAGGGAGGTGTCACCCTGCAGCACCCATGTGGACATTACCCATATTTTTACAGGGACGTTCTGCGTGACAATTTTATCTCCGCTGATAATTTCCCCTGTATCATTCTCTCCATTTGTAAAATTGTGCATCCCAAGGAGAGGAAGACATAAAAAGAATTCAGTAGATGAATGCAGGGAAATTCTTTCCAAAAAACTTCCTCCCCACTAAAAATTCTCCCCTGGGACCCCCCCCCCCCCGCAGAAAATTCCCTGGTAAAAAAATATCCGTGAGTTTTCCAATAACAAATACTATCTGTAAACAATGGGCAAATCACAAAACTTACAGCTCTTTCCCTAGAGGCTGTGGGGGGGGGGGGGGGGTCGTGTTATCCCCAGAGTAGTACTGTAATTTCATTAAAATTCTAGAAGGGGCAAAGTTGGAGCCAATCTTCCCAAATCAAGTGAAAATGACAGTGAAAACTAAAAAAACGGTCCATATATTACCACAAAGGCAAAGATATCATAGGCAGCGCGCTAGCGCACCCTAAGTAAAGAGGGCACTAAGCGGGCACAATGTGTTTTTTTTTTCTCCATACTTGGGCACTTCGTATCAAAGGAGTTGTCGTAGAAACTTCGAAAAGGGCTCATTCGATTGGAAATTGGAGTGGCTAGTGCCCTTTATAACATTCGAAAGTGATTGAAGGGCAATTAGCCCTCCCCCCACGCCCATTATTCCCCCAAACACATCCAATCAAAATTTTGAGATAGCCATTTTGTTCAGCGTAGTTGATTTCCAGATAGAAAATATATTTTTGAGGAGGACACTCCCCGACAACCCTCGGGGCAAGGGTTTTAAGTTATGCCCTGAGGGCATATAAGAACAATGTACTATTTATTATTTTTTCCTTTAGAGCAGGGCAGTTCATATGGAAGGGGTCGTCGTAGAAACTTCAAAAGGGGCTCATTCAATTGGAAATTGTGAGTTCTAGTGCCCTTTTTAATAGTCGAAAGTGATTGGAGGGCAACTAGCCACCCCCCCCGCCTATCTTTCCCCCAAACACATCCAATCACAAATTTGAGATAGCCATTTTGTTCAGCGTAGTTGATTTCCAGATAGAAACTATGTTTTTGAGGAGGACACTCCCCCACAACCCTCAGGGCAAGGGTTTTAAGTTTTGCCCTGGGGGAATATTAGGTTTTATAGAGGTCGTTGTCGTAGTAACTTCAAAAAAGGCTCATTAGATTGGAAATTCATAGGGCTAGTGCCCTTTTTAATAGTCGAAAGTTATTGGAGGGCAACTAGCCCCCCCCCCCACGCCCATCCTTCCCCCAAACACATCCAATCAGAATTTTGAGATAGCCATTTTGTTCAGCATAGTTGATTTCCAGATAGAAAATATGTTTTTGAGGAGGACATCCCCTACAACCCCGGGGCAAGGGTTTTAAATTATGCCCTGGGGGCATATAGGGTTTTTACAGAGAGAGTTATTGTAGAAACTTCAGAAAAGGCTCATTCGACTGGAAATTCAAAGGGCTAGTGCCCTTTTTAATAGTCGAAAGTGATTGGAGGGCAACTCACTCCCACCCTCCCACGCCAACCCTCCCATTTCTGCTATTAAAATTTAACCAAATCAAAATAGCGTAAGTGTATCCAAGCTGTCAAAAAAATACAAATGAATGTGCATTGTCAGTTTAATAAGCATATACTGATATTTAGTAATCAAAATGTTAATATTATTTGATTTATTAAAGTTATAAAAGCAAGAACATTTAAATTTTTTCAATAAAGTGCAAATTTTGTTCTCACCTTGGAAATACATAGTGGTTTTGCGGCCAACTTACATTAATATCTGCTCGTTTTGAGTTTGACTCGGTTAATTATTGTAATTTCTGTTCGAGTTTCATTTATTTATCGATGCTGATTTGTGGTAGTTTCACGCTTGGTAGGTTATTTGATTTTATTTTTGCTCATTTTTTGTTTAATGGAGTTCTTTACTGTTCTTTGAAAAACTTATTTTGTGGAAAAAGTTTTTTTTAATTAACACCAAAGAAAACTGACCTGTTTCTCAGGATACTTGAATTATGAAGGCTTATCTTAGTTTTGACAAGTTTTTTTTTATGGAAACTAAATTTCAACTGGGTAGGGAGGGGGAAAACTAAGGTCGGAGGGGGGGACAAACCTGAATCTAGAGAGGGCTGTTGCTCCCCCTGCCCCAGAGGCATATTTATTGGACCTTTCAATTATGATTAACCAAATGGTTATATCAAAGTTTCATTGAGGAAAAAAGAGGCATAGGAAGGTGGCTAACTGCTCTCCATTCTGTTTGGTCACTTGAACTTTAAATTTTTGTTCAAACGAGCACTCTCCTGATCTCCTAGGATTCTTGATTTGATATGACCCTCCCTAGGGGAAAAAACAACAAACAACACACATTCATGATCTTTAAATAGCAATGAAGACCACACTGCCCTTCCTTCATAAAGACAACAAACTTGGGGATGTTTTAAATTTGAAATTTTACTTTCAAGATCTCATTTTATTGAAAGTTTTATTCCATTTATATATGTAGTTTGCCAAGGATGGCTCTTGGATATAGAGCCAAAATATTCTCAAAATCCAAACAAATTTCACTGTCTTTGGTAAATTCTCTGTTGTTTTACTTGTTGTTACTTTTATCCATGATCATTCTTTGGCAAAAAATACAAAATTCTAAGTATTTGTAGATGAGAGCTTGAAACCTCTACAATACGGTCCCCTCATTGTTTTGTAGTCACGGAGGGGGGCAGACGCCACAAAAGGTTTATTTTAATGCTAAAAACATCCTAACTCTCATTGACTCTTCATAAATTATAATCCCTCTTGATTTCCAAGAACATTTCTGGTCTACACTGTTATTATGAAAGTAAAGAGTACCATTAAACCCCCAAAAGCAGAACTTATTCCTTATAGAAGGGGGCTACCCCTTCCCCCTTCCTCATCCATAGCCTCCCCCTCATGTTCAAAGAAGCTTCAGATGCTGCTCATATGATCGGAAATTGAGAGTTCCAGTGTTGTTGTTTTTTTAAGTCAAAAATGATTGGAGACTAACCAGCCCCTGTCCTAGAACTGTTATTTATATCTGGTCCTTTTATTACTCCTTAGGACATCTGATCAACATTTTGAGGTAGCTATTTGTATTTTATCTGCGGCTGCTCAATTTTACGTGAGGGTGAATTTTCCACGAGGAGGAGGGGTTTTCCAGGGGAAACACTAGCTCGTGGTCCTATTATTCTAGGTTGTTTTTACAAGAGTCCCACCTTAAGAAGTCTGGAGGATTCACTTTCAGCTACACGCTGGTCTATCAATAATGTTGCTTGAAACTAATTACAGTTGGAAGCTTGTTTCAACTCTGATTAAGTGGAATGAGAAATATGGCCGCACAACCAATGTGATAATGAAGTCTTTCCTATACGGTCAAAAAGAGAACTCACTATTTCAGTTGGTGACATTCCCTACAAGATGTTGGGAAAGACAGAATCCTTCAGTGCTTCATATATTTTCAGTAGATGATCTGGAGCGTCTCATTGAAATGGAATTGCAACCCCCATTCAGTAATAGTGATCAGATCACATTGCAATAAATTGCCACTTGAACTGCAACTAGAGATATCAAAAATACAAGACATGGGTACACAAATTACAGTCAAATTCAGTACAAACTTAGTCAGAATGACTGGTCATCAGAGGCAACGCTATAGCACTGCCTATAGTAAAGGCCATACGGCTCCTATGTTTTATTATTTATTTATTGATTTTTTTTCCCCAGAGACACTTTATATGGAAGGGATCGTCGTACAACCTTCAAAGGGTGCTTATTCGATTGTAAATCGAGAGTTTTAGTGCCCTTTTTAAGGGTCAAAAGTGATTGGAAGGCAACTAAAACCCCTTCCATGCCCACCATTTCCCCAAAAATATCCAATCAAAATCTTGAGACCGCCAAATTGTTCTACGTAGTTGATTTCCAGATAGAAATTATGTCTTTGAGGAGGACACCCCCCCCCCACAGCCCCCAGGGCCAGGGTTGTAAGTTATGCCCTGGGGGCATATACGGTTTTTATAGTAAGCTTCGTTATAGAAACTTCAAAAAGGGCTCATTCGATTGGAAATTCAAAGGGCTAGTGCCGTTTTTAATAGTCGGAAGTGACTGGAGGACAAATAACCCAACTCTCACGCCCACCTTTTCCCAAAACAAGTGCAACCAAAATTGTGAGAAAAATATTTGGTTGAACGTAGTTGAAAATTCTGGAAATTAGGTCTTATAGGATGACAACCCCCTACAGCCCTCAGGGCAAGGGTTGTATGTGATACCCCGGGGGCATATAACGTTTTTATAGAAAGCGTTGTCATAGAAACTTCAAAAGGGCTCATTTGATTGGAAATTTAAATGGCTAGTGTCCTTTTTAATAGTCGAAAGTGATTGAAAAGCAACTAGCACCCCTTCCACGCCCATCATTTCCCCAAATACATACAATCAAAATTTTGAAATAGCCGTTTTGTTCAACGTAGTTGAAAGTTCTAGAAATTATATCTTTGAGCAGGACACCCCCCACCCCCCACAGTCTTAAGGGCAAGTGTTATAGCTATGCCCTGGGGACATATATAGTTCTTATCGAAGGTATGCTCGTACAAACTTCAGAGAGGGCTCATTTGATTGGAAATTGAACGTTCTAGTTGACTTTTTAAGCTTCAAAAGATATCGGAGGGTATCAGCCCCCCCCCCCAGGCCCTTTTCCCAAATGCATCTGATGAAAATTTTGAGATAGCTATTTTGTTAAAAATAGTTCATAGATCATATAACAAAAACTCCGGTAACGACACTAACCCCCAGGGCCCGGGGGCAGGCGTATTAGATTGTGCCCTATAGACATATATGGTTCTTATGGAAGGGAAACTCGTTTAAACTTCAGAGAGGACTCATTTGATTGGAAATTGAAAGTTCTAGTTCCCTTCTTAAGAGTCAAAAGAGATTGGAGGGCACCTAGCCCCCCCCCCCATCCACGCCCTTTTTTCTCAAACTCATCTGATTAGAACTTTGAGATAACCATTTTTTTTAATTAGTTCACAGACCATATAACGAAAGCTCCGGGTTCAACACAGCCCCCAGGTCCCGAGGGCAGGCGTTGTAAGTTATGCCCTAGGGGAATATATAGTTCTTATGGAAGGGATACATGTAAAAACTTCAGAGAGGGCTCATTTTAAAAGTCTAAAACCTACTGCGTCATTGGCGCTTTACTGAAAACCAATTTTATTACAAATATCTTCTTTTGTACTTAACATTGAGAATAAACATTAAAATTATAGTAAAATTATGAACTGATCAGCTTTCGGCAATTAATATCATTATACATCAAATATTCAGTTTAATTTATTAGTTCTTTCTAAAGTTATTCAAGACGAATATAGTTTCACTAAAAACAAGTGTTTGGGTACTGCCTCCTTCCTTAGCTGTAAATAAAAACCAAAAGACTACTACATCATTGGCGCTTCACTGAAAACGAATTGCATTACAAATATTTTCTTTTGTACTTAATATTGAAAATAAACATTAAAATTACAGTAAAATTTTGAACTGATGAGCTTTCAGCAATTAATATCATTATACATCAGATATTCAGTTTAATTTATTAGTTCTTTCTAAAATTGTTAACGACCCCTAAAATTGTCCCATTCCTCAACTTTAAAAACCAAAAGACTACTACATCATTGGCGCTTCACTGAAAACGAATTGCATTACAAATATTTTCTTTTGTACTTAATATTGAAAATAAACATTAAAATTACAGTAAAATTTTGAACTGATGAGCTTTCAGCAATTAATATCATTATACATCAGATATTCAGTTTAATTTATTAGTTCTTTCTAGAATTGTTCAAGACCCCTAAAATTGTCCCATTCCTCAACTTTAAGAACCTAAAGACTACTGCATCATTGGCGCTTCACTAAAAACGAATTATGTTCCAAATATTTTCTTTTCCAGTTCTTACAGCATTAAAAATGGAAATAAAAATACAGTGCAATAAAATTTAGCACTGATGGATCTTTAAACAATTAATATATTATATATCAAATATTCAATTTGATTTTGTTTATACTTTCCAAGACTCTTCAAGACACATATAGTTTTCAGTAAAGCGCCAATGACGCAGTGGGTTTTAGACTTTCACAGTGAGAGAAGGAGGTGATACCGAAACTCTTGTTTGTAGTGGTTTTTGTTCGTTTTAAGCTTTATTCGCGAACACAATTTAAGGTTCACTTACTTTAAGACTTATTGATTCACCTGTGTTAATATACATTGTGTATTATAAACCGCTGGTTGTTTATTTAATTTCTCTTTAATTTAAGATTCATTAACGTTTTGGTAGCAAAATATTTTTTTTTCGTTTTAACACTGATTTTCATATTTAATACTATAAATACTCACATTAAGGTCAATTGATTCATTTATATTATTACTTGTTGCATGTTTTTTGCTATGACTGTTTGTTTAATTTCTGTTCGTTTTGGGTTTCATTTATTCTTTAATAGTAATTTCTGGTTGTTTTCAGTTTGAATTTTAACAGGTATTTATATCTGCTGAGCTTAAGTTTAAAATGGCCTTTACTTTTCTTTGAAAAACTTACTTTTTGGAGAGTTTTTTTTTAATCAATTTGTTAAAATGATGAAGGTTAAAAGTATGTGAGAGAAAATGAAAAAATCTGCTGCTTAACACTGTCAACAGAAAAGCAACTATTATATGGAGGTGACTCTTCCTTTTATGACCAAACAAATGAAAACTTTAAGGAACAAGAAGAATAACTGTCAAGGCTCATGGAAAAAAAACCCTACAGAACTGACAACCTAATGGAATTTAAGGCTGTAGGGAACAAATTTTGGGCCCTAGAGAAGTGACAGAGAAACATGAGGAGGTTTTGCCAGCAAACTAAAAAACAAACCCTAAGAAGTTCTGCAAACATGCCTCAGCACACAAACTGGTAGATACACGGTCACAGGGCTGTTTTATAATAGAACCAAAACACACGACTCCCCCCCCCCAAAAAAAAAAATTGTGGCCATCTTGAACCACCAATTTACCTCAGTATTCACACCTCCTTCCAAATTCACCACATTACAAAATTAACTCTCAAATGCCTCATGTAATAGACAAGGCTGAACTTTAATCCAGACTTAAAACTCAATTTAAATAAGTCTATTGGGCCTGAGGGCAAACAGTACACAAATAACTTTCGAAGGATGCAGTTGCCTTCATACATCTGATCACAAATAGCCTCCAGTCAAAACAACAACAATGATTCAGACCAGCCAGATTGATTGAAACAAATCTGATTAACAAACTAAGTTTTACAATTACATAGCCATACTCTTTGATCAAGGCCTCCCAGTGGATGCGGTCCTGCTTGACTATGCTACAGTGTTTGATATAGCCTACCATCAAACGCTTCATTTATAACTGAAAACAATAGGAGTTGAAGAAAGTGTTATAAACTGGATTATATTATTCTTGATGAGAAGAAAGCAGTCAGTCAGAGTCTTAAGTGAGGGTGATATGACTTACTGCTCTGAAACAGCAAAGGTCTTTAGTGAGGTGCCTCAAGCAGTGCCAGGCTTATTCCCCCTAGTGAAAAATTCCCTTCACATGCAAAATTGAATAGCCACAGAGAACGTATGGCAAATAAAAATAATGAAAAACAGAAGGTATATTGAAATGCTCTATCAATATTTCAAAATATAGGCAGAATATGTGGTGCAGAATGTCCTACAACATTTAGTTTCACATTTATATCTTTACTATGTTAGTTATCACATTGAGTTTGTCATGAGTTATCCTATTAGGGTAAGATAAAGTTTAACACTGGGGCTGTGGGGGTGATATCAATACCAAAGACAAAATTATTAGACATTTTGAAATTTTTGAACAGATATCTGAAAGTTTGATTGTATATCATAGCAGAAAAAAAAATTGAGCCAAAAACAACTTAAAAATAACTATCTGCTTGGATAGCAGAAAAAGAACTGAGAGAAGAGGCTGATTAACCTCCAGTAGCATTTGACTTTTAAAAAGGACACAAGAACTTTCAACTTTCAATCAAATGATTCCCCTTCGAAGTTACTAAAATAGCCCCTTACATTTGAAGTGGGTGGGAAAAATTTTGTGACCCTATTTTGGGCTACATCTTGAAGGGAAGAAGTTTTTATTTTTCGTCTGCCTTGTGGCCACCTTTAGCTGAGAGGTTCAGGCCAACAGGAAAAACTTGGGACTTTTTTAAGCTCCCTTTGTTAGATGAGGGACCAATTTGAAAGGGATCAATTTTCGATTAATTTTTTTGTACATTAGTCCCATTCGCCCACGGACTTATGGCTGTAAGTTTCAAATGGATCAGGAAAAAAGTTTTGTAGCTCATTTCTGGGCTGATAACCCCTCCCCATCCCCACAGCAAGACGTTGATCCAAGACGAGACCAAGAAAATAATCCCTGAAGTTTCACACCCCTAGAGTTCCAATATCAAACATGCCCCCTCTTTTCCATTATAAAAATACATCTGTAAAGAAATGACAATGAGCATACTTTGCGGCCTCTACTCCAGGAGCTTTGGGGTTTATGTCATCCTTGGATGCAAACTTATTGATATTTTCAACTATTTTGAACAAAATGGGCTACAAAGGACCCAATATCAAAATAGCTTCTAGGACAGGGGCTGGTTGCTCTCCAATCACTTTTGACTTTTAAAAAGGCATTAGAACTCTCATTTCCAATTGAATGAGCATCCTCCAAAGTTTGTATAACCAAAGGCCGAGAGCGTGAAGAGGGAACAGTCTCCTCCTATACAGAATAAATATTCCTTGTTTTAGAGTTGAACGTTACTCTTTACTTTCATAATAAAGGTATAGATGAGATCCTGGAAATCAAGCAGGGTTTAGCTATCAATTTCTACCTCTCCTCCCCCTTCCCTAAAACTAACATATTTATCTGAAGGCTTAACGAGAGTTAGGATGTTTTGACATTAATATACACTATTTGAGGAATTTGCACCCCCCCCCCCTATTTACAAAATGGTCCACAGACCCTCCTTCATAATAGCTGATGTGCACAGACACATCATTGCATATAAGTTTATGGGATATCAAGCAAATTAGTTTAGTTAAGTAAAGTTTTAAAATAAATGTAAAAACTATTTTTTGGTAATAAAAAAGGAGGTATCACCCTGCAGCATCCTTATTCAGGCTTAGTCTAAATGAAGGGCAATGAGGTATTAATTCAAAGTAAAGTAAAAAATGAGGGATTAATTCCCCCCTCCATATCCCTTCCTATATTTAGCTTAAGCTCAATGGAGATTTAGACAATTTGGGCAGAGAAACATACTCTTTTAAGAATCTGACATCCCATCCCCCTGCCTGCACAATGACCCACAGTCCCTCCTTCATAATAGCTGATAAACAATTATACGCTTTGATTGTGTTCTTTCTATTGCTCTTTATTTCCTCTTGGCTGCTCAATTTTATGTTTGGTGAGAATTTTTTCAGGGGGGAGGGGGTGAATTTCCCATAGCAGAATAAGCTAGACCCTGCCTCAAGGCACTGTTTTGGGGGGCTTCCCTTTTCAATATACACATTAACAAAACTGCAAGAAACATTATAAGCAAACTTAGCCTGTACATTGATGACTAAAAACTCATTAGTCCTGTTGACACTTAGTAAAGTGCAGCTTCAAATGATCAGATTTTGACAACCTTGGTGAATGTTCCAAGACATAGAGCCCCAGCTTTACATTAAAAAGTGTAAGGTTCACCATTTTGGAAGAAGTAACTCACAATGGCAGTACTCAATGCCAACAAGTGTTGGTTAAAGACAGCTTATTTTCAACAGGCACCTTGGCAAGAAGTTTGAGAGCTATTATAGATGAAGACATTAAAAACCTACCACCCCATACAATGTGCTGTAGTGAGGGAAAACCAAATGCTTGGTATCACCAAATGCACGATCATAAGCAGATCCCCTTATGCAATAACTAAAATCTAGAAGAGCCTGATGAGACCATCATTAGAGTTTAGAATTTATGTTGTTATGCTGATTAACAAATAGACTTGATGACCCTTCAATCTGTCCAAAGACAAACAACAAAACGCATAAAAAGGCTGTAAAAAAAGAATATGTATGCCAACTGCAGAGTCTTAGGCCACCTACTTTGACATACAGTCAACAAAGAGGAGAAGTGACAACAACCTGTAAGTTGCTCAGTGGTGACAACAAAGGGTTATTTCAGCTTGCTTAGTTATCAAAACCAAAGGTCATTCAGTGTAGCTGTTCTCTTGGCATGTAAACACAGGGAAAATTGACCATTTCTTCTCCAACTGCATCATAAGCTTCTGGAACAGTATAAGCATGACAACTGTGAGTTCACCAACCATTGACAGCTTGAAGGCCAATCTGGACAAAGAGAGGGTGACTAAACTGTTGCTCATACAATGGGAGGCAGCAAATCTCCTCCAGCATTTATTATCAGTGAGTGGCATGCACTGGACTTGTCTTTATTGCTAGCAAGTGTGATTCAAGGTAATTATGTGAAGCCAATAATAATATATCTCAGTTCTATTAGTGAAAAAAAGGAACAAGGTGTCACTTTAAGGGCTAAAACTGGAATTACAATGACAGTAATTAGCATAAAAAGCTGTACGGGCTGTGTTATCACTTTTACCTAGGAAAGTAAGTTAAACTAATTTAAAAAAAAAAAGACAGACAATTTACCAGACAAAATTCTAGAAGAGAGCCTTTTTTCTATCTAGGAAAGTAGTTGAGTTAGGTTAATAAAATTTTAAGGGATATTTCTAGAACATAAACTATACTTGGTCAGGGTATTTTGAAGTATCTACCTGTACCATTTCTTGCTCTAAAGGGTATTCAGTATAATTCTATAATATGGCCTATTGAAAAGGAAACATGTTAAGATAACAATTCTTACTTTATAACAATTCTGGATTTATTTTGGTGAGGTCATAATTTATTCCAAATTAGTTGATGACCTGAGTTAAGAGGATTAACTTTAAGAGGATTATAAAATGGAATCTACTGTGTTTTTAGTTTGACTTATATTTCGATATTTATTAACTCAGTATTTTTTCCTGAATTAATATTGAGACTTTTTAATTTGTGGTGAGTGCGATAGCCATGAAAAGCTCCGACGAAATGCCTAAACTTGTATATTCTCCTGTTCTGAATTTTATTCAAAGCAATTTGCTAAGCGGAATGGAGGAGGATATTATAAAAAGACATGGTATGGAGTTTTTAGACGTGAATATAATCAAAGAAGCTAAAAGTTTACTCTGGCAAATAAGTGCACCTGAATTGGATTGCCCAGTACGTAAGGGGATCAATGCACTTTCTAATCATTTTAGTGACATTATTTCTCTGTTAAGATCTCTTGACAGTAGTGACACTTTTGCACCTATGTTTGTGATAAAGTGACCTACAGAGGTGCCATGTCTCCCTGCAAATGCTTATACTTCTTTACTCTCTAAGTTTAATGAGCTACAACAAGTGGTTGTTGAAATGTCAGGGAAATTTGACAATTATCAGTTGAATTTTCCTCAACTTCCGAAACCTACCCCAGCAATTGACACTCATATGACAGTTATTGTTTCTAAAGTGCCTTCAGATCTGTCTGATCTGATTAAATGCAAATCTGTTCTCGATCAAATAGCTGGGCATGAATTAGTTCGTAGTGTGAAACCTGTTAAAGACAGATGGTATGTCAATATTGATAAATCTGCAACTGAAGATTTTTGTACATCCGTTCAGAACTTTATTACCGGAGCAACAGTTAAAGTACGATCCAAGCGCTTTTTTGGTATTCTCAGAGGTTTCCCAGTTGATTTTGACCTTTCAGTTATTAATAGATTGCAAGGTATAATAAGTGCAAATCGACTGAGCCAGACTATGTCAGTCGAGCTGGAATTTGAAGACTCCTTCACTCAGTCTGCTTATTTCAAAGAAGGTATTAAAGTGGGATATGAATTTTTTCGAATTCAAGTATTTAAAGAAATACCTAAATGCTGCTTCAAATGCCGATCATACGATCATTTTCAAAGTGCTTGCACCAGCAATGTCCCGAAATGTGCCAGATGTGCTGGGCCACATATTTCTACTAAGGATAGTCCTTGTAGTGTTGCTCCGAAGTGTGCTAACTGCGGTAAAAATCATACTTCTTATAGCTTGTCCTGCCCTATATCTAAGGACCTAATGTCGTGCTCCCGCTTTTTGCAATGACTTTAGAGTTTTCAGTAATATCGTTTAGCACTAATGGTACAAAGGATCACAATTTCGTTATTGATGAGTTCTACTATGATTTTGAGTTGGTTTGTTTACAGAAGCATCTTCTTACAGACTCTAGTATTAACGTTTTGCGTCGTAGCCTTCATCATGATGTGTTTTTTACAACTGCCAAAGCCACAAGAGGCCGGCCATCCGGTGGACTAGCTTGTGTTTTTAAGCACAATCCTAATTTGGTTTCGCCGGTGATTTTTTACTCGGATGAGTTTTTTTTGGCTGTTTGTATGGGCACTATAGTTTTCATTAATTCTTATATGCCTTATGATGACCGTTCCTCTAGATCGATGGCTAGATTTGCTAAAGCCTGTAACACGTTGAAGTTTCTAGTGGACAAAATTCTTTCTATTTCTCTAGATTATATGATCATTGGTGACCTCAATACAGATATAAATAACTCATCAGTGAGATGTGATTTGTTGTTGGATTGCCTTCCATCTTATCATATTATACCCAAAACTCATCCGTATTCTTATATTCACCATTCAGGCAGTAAGAACAATATTGATCACATTATTTGCTCACCTAGTATTATTACATCAATAGTGTTTGTACATGCTGAAGAACAAGACTTAGACCATCTCCCTATCTCACTTACTCTTACGCTGAATCTAAACCCTGCAAGTTTCTGCAAAGTACCCCAGTCTTCAAAATGGTTTGAAAAAAGTAATTGGAAGAAAGCTGATGTTCCTCTCTATGCGTTTACACTAACAAGCCTGCTGTCTGCTATACGAGCTTCCTATCATCTGCTTCAGAGCTCTATACACGTGAATTGCAAAAAGGACCTGGATTGCTATTATAATCAAATAATTAAATGTTTAAAAGACGCCGAGGCAGTTGCAGTGCCGCTGCAACGTGTTAGACGTGGTACACAAAAACCTATTTGGTCTTTAGATCCTAATTTAAAAACTTTGAAAAATAAAGCTAAGTTTTGGTTAAAAGTTTGGAATGAATGTGATAGACTGCCCTGTGGTATTGTTTCTGACCTTAAGCGTAAGACCCGCAGGGAATATAAAAAATATCTTAAGTCTATGCGTTATTGTGGTATGGATTTTCCAGTGTCAAAGAGAGAATGGCAAAAAGTTATTAATTCTGAGTAGATTAGAAGTGATGTGCCAAGTAGTGATTGTCTTCCTACATCTGCTTGGCATGGCCATTACTAGTCTATTTTTCAAATGTTAATTACCATGTGCATTCTTTTTATTCTCATTCTTTTTGTACTGTTTTTATTGCTCCTCTATCTCAGCGTCTCTGTGTTCCTATTTCTCTTTCATCTGTAATTGAAGCAATTAAGAAACTTAAATCAGATAATGTTGATAATGATGGTATATCTAAATTTCACCTTTTATTAGATTGCTCCCCCCCCTTATTGACCATATACACCTACTTCTCCAGATGTGTTTTTGTACTTCTAGTGTACCAGAGAGTTTTTTGTGTGGTACTGTCTCTTCAATTTTAAAGAAGGGGAATTCTCCTTTTATTTGCTCTTCTTACTGACCTATTACTGTCTCTTGCACTTTTAGTAAAGTTCTTGAGCATGTTTTAATACCTTTTGTGACTAATAATATGCTTGAGAGAGATAACCAGTTTGGATTTAAGCCCGGAGTAGGTTGTCAACACGCACATCGTGTATTATCTTCTTTGCTCCTTGAAAATTCTTCTAAGGGAAGGAGCATATTTCTTTGTACTTTAGATCTATCAAATGCTTTGGATAGTGTATGTCATAGTCAGCTTTTTTCTGCTCTTCGTGGTTGCGGTGTCAATCTATTAGTTATTTTGCTTCTTCGGTACTGGTACTCTAATTCTTTTCTTCGGCTGAAATCTCTGCCTGCATCTAATATTAAATTGAAAAGAGGTTTAAGGCAAGGTGGAGTTTTATCTCCGACCCTTTTTAATTTGTGTATTTCCAGAGTTCTGGCAAAGATTTTGGCTACCTATCTCTCCGGTTTTTCTGATGTTTCCTACCTGGCTTACGCTGATGATCTGCTTCTTATAAGCCGTACTAAAACTGGTTTATCTAACATGGTTTCTTGTGTTGCTTCTTCTTTTTCAGACATAGGCCTTTCTCTTAATGTAGTTAAATGTAAATTTCTTTCTTTTAATAATATTTCTAGTACTTCCCTTCGCTGTAGTGGCTTTATTATCCCTCTCATAGATTCTCTTTGATGGCACGGTATTTCTATTACTAATAGTCTTCTAAGTTTGTGCCGGTGCACAGTCTCCAATATTAATATGAAAGTTCAATTAGGGTATGCTAAGATTTTTGCCAATAGAGGAAAATAGAATAAACTCGCCTTAGCCCAGCTTTACTCAACTTTTTGTGACCATTCAATTCTTTTTACTTCTGGAATTTTCCTCCTTCTGAAGAAAACTGAGTTAAAAAGACTCCGGATTAATTATTTTAGATTTTGTAAATTTTTGTTGTTTCTTCCACCTTGGACCAAAAACCCGGTAATTATTAATAAATTTCTTGTTCCTAATATTACTGAAAAACTGGAAGCACTACACAGAAAACTTTCAAATACTGCTTGTATCCGTTTTTCTCCGCACCATCACCTTATCAGGTTTTTTCAGTCCTAAGTTATTTTTATTTTATTTGTTTAGTTGTTTTTCTCTGTTTGGTCATTCTACAATTTAGATTTGTAAAGAGTGAGTAAAAATCCAATAATGATAATATTAATGCCTGCTTATTAGATTTTGCAAGTTGTCAGTTTTTTTTTTGTTTTTTTTTTTTCCTCTTTTCCCCCTCCTTTCACGTTTTTTTTTTTTTTTTTTTGCTCTAGTTTTTTTTAAAATATTATTTGTTACACTGTAATTTGGTAATTTTTGATTTATATATTGTCTTGTGTCGCATTTTTTGTGTTTTTCCCCGTGATACTCCACGTATTGTACCTCTGTATAGTGTGGGTTAAAAATAAATAATAATAATAATAATAATATGTATAAAATTTGTAGTTAACTAAATTTGAAAGTAATTCCACTATACTTTCCACCAAGCCCTCAATTGTGCAAATACATAGCCCAAACTGTAGCCTATATTTCCCATGTGTTTTCTGTTTCTGAATTTCATCAGGATTGATTTGTTTTATGGGTAAATGGGTTAAACAAAGAGTGATAAATGGCAAAATGCCAGGGAAACATATAATTTCGGCAATATATTTGCATATTATGGAGGGTTGGGGGTAAAGTATAGTGGAATTACTTTCAAACTTTGTTAAGTGCAATTTTTCTGCACACTGCAAAATAAGAATTGTTTTCTTAACATGTTTCCTTTTCATTAGCCCTATTTCTAGGCTTATACAAAGTAATGGTTGTTGGTAAGGTATCACAAAGACTGGAGTTAATAAAAAGGACAATCTCCTCCAGAGCACAGGCTATGCTTAAGCTATACTGACCTCTAGTCTGGCCTGTTATAGAGTATGGAATGACTGTTGCATCCCCTGTTAATAAGGATGATGTAGCTGCCCTAGAGTCTATTCAAAGAAAGGACACACAATGTATACAAGAGTGCAAAGGTCTTGATTATCCTGCATAATTGAGAAAATTTAAACTACCTTTGCTAGTTTATAAAAGACAAAGGGGATGTATGATTCTGATTATGAAGCTATATATCTCTAACCAGACACCATGCAGAAGACTAGAGGCCATTCATTGAATCTCTTTCAGTAGAAAACCCAGATACATACAGCCAACTACTCCTTCTCCAATAGAATAGCATCCTACTGGAATTCATTGACTAATGAAATGGTAACAGCCCCTACCACCAATGCCTTCAAGTCTGGAGTTGATTGTGACTGGCAGGTGCAACCATGGAATAC
The DNA here is from genome assembly GCF_049724085.1 of Artemia sp. Qi Xiang Cuo. Classification (NCBI taxonomy): domain Eukaryota; kingdom Metazoa; phylum Arthropoda; class Branchiopoda; order Anostraca; family Artemiidae; genus Artemia; species Artemia sp. Qi Xiang Cuo. Next base: position 67,307,444 of record NC_142799.1, on the reverse strand, counting down.
AGTGTGTATTCCCCTGGCTGGTTGGTCTAAAATCACTTTTGACTTCTAAAAAAAGGACTAGAACTCTCACTTTCTGATTGAATGAACGCCCTCCAGTTTCTACAACCATTAGGTGGAGCTGGGGATGAGGAAGCAGAAGTCTCCTTCTTATGCAGAATAAATTCTGCTCATGTTGGAGTTTAATGTTACTCCTTACTTTCATAATAACAGCATAAACCTGAAATATTCCCAGAAATCAAGAGGGATTATTTTTCCATTTCACATTTTTGATGTATCTTCTTTTTGTACCCCCCTCCCAAAAAAAAAGTCCTAGATACAGCCATGGGGATTATATATTGATTTCTACCTTTACCTTCCCCTTGTCTCTCCCTTAGAACTAATTCTGTATTTATCTGAAAGTTCAATAAGAGTTGGGATGTTTAGGCATTAAAATGCATCCTTTGAGGCATCTCCCTCTCTCCTAACTATAAACAATCATAGAAACCCATTGTAGAGATACACAGCCCTTATATGGAAGTTTTTCAAATTGTAAAACAACAGAGGATTTATCTAAGACAGTGAAATTTGTTTAGACCTTAAAAATATTTTGACTAGTTAGGGAGGCAGATGCCTGAAAGGGTGTATTTTAATGCCAAAACAGTACTTGTATGATATAGCCCCAACCTAATATTCCTCATCTAAGTAGAATCTGTTTCTCTGATGCTCAATCCTAATGAAACAATCATAAGTATGATAAAAATATAATTCTTTAGAAACAAATTTAGGCTATATATTTGCACATTAGGGTGGGGTAAAGCATAGCAGGTATGCATGCCTAATGTGTCAGGTACAATTATTCTGCATATTATGAAGTAATAATTGTTTTCTAACTTCACACTGTCCAAATACTTTACCTATCCCCCAACCCCCTAATGTGCAAATATATAGCCTAGATTATATATTTCCCATCTATTCTGTCAATTCTCCCTGTCTTGTCTCATGCTAAGCTGAAAGAAACTAACAAAAAAAATGTTCTTCAATGCATCAATGGATGAACAGCCTGAGTGGTCAGGGCTATATCATACAAGTACTGCCAAAACATTTCAACTCTCATTAAGCCTTAAGATAAATACAAAATTAGTTCTAAGAAAGAGACAAGGGCACAGTGGAGGTAAAAATGTATTTATAATCTCCAGGGGACTCTTATTCAGGAGGGGACTCAATATTCAGGACTCTTGTTTGTTTTGTTGTTTTTTTGGGAGGGGGGGGCAAAAACCTCATGATTTCTGTGAATAATTTCTGGTCTATACTGTTATCATGAAAGTAAAGAGTAACATTAAACCCCAAAATGAGCAAAATTTAATCCATACAGGAGAGGGCTGCCCCTTCCTCATCCTCACCTTTCTCTCATGGTTAGAAACTTCAGAGGATGCTCATTTTATCAGAAATTGTGAATTCTAGTCCTTTTTTATAAGTCAAAGTGATTTGAAACCAACCAGCTGCAGGAGGTATTTCCTAATGGGTTATTAGACCCAATTTCAAGATGAACTTGGACAAACTTTGAAGTATAAGGCCAATACTTCAAGGTGAAACTTTCACATTGTGATCAGCAGCATACATAAGGCCCAATGGTAAGTATTTTGAACCTTATAACTTTGATAAATTTGTCTAAATAATTGTTTAAATGAGGGTTGAAGTTTTAAAAAAAATCCTAATAACACTTAAAATTCAACTCAAATAAGTACACTTGTCTTTAAGAACTCAAAAGGTATAAACATTTCAAAAGGAGAATTGAATTCAAAGTTCAATCTTAAAAAGGAGTTCTAAGACCTTATCCTAATATGGCCTAAGCTATAGCCTAGTGGGATTTTCTAAACCTAGAGTCAGGGAAGATTAGACTCAAACTAAAACTAAGGGAAGTCATAACCTAGAAACACCACCAGCAAAATTTTCTAATGAAGGTTTAAAACCACTTTATCTCACTGTACATCATGTGTTTTAAGGCAATTTAAGGAAAAACAAATTTTAATTTAAGCTTAGCCTAAGATGCTCAAGATGCCTTATGTTCTATGTTATGAAATTTTCTAGACTTTATAAATAGGAAAGTAGCAGGGATAGGGGGTTCAAAAAGCCTTTTCCAGGTTAAAATTTGGGTAAAATTCTACTTTAACTACTTTTGGCTATCTTGGAAAGGGGTTAGGTTAGGCAAATGAAATTTTTAGGAATGAATCTATAGGCTAAAGTATGTCCTAGGAAGGTATTTTGAAGTAGCCTACCTACCTCTACTCCTTCTCTCTCTAGAGGGTCCTGACCTTTGATGACTTTTAAAAATCTGTGTGTTATAAAAGCGAAACCTTGCAAAATATATCTTTTGCTTAAATGAAGTACAACAAAATTATTTTTCTTTTTGGGAAAGACCACATTTCTTTGGCATTCCAGAAAAATAGCCCTGGGTTTTTGGACCACCCCTATTTTACTACAGCATGGTTCGATGTAATGATAGTAGATAAAACTCTGACACCTAGCTCAAACTTCCACAAATAATTAATCACCAAAAATAAAATATGGAATACCTGCTCTAAATTCTAATTGAAAAGAAAAAATTATATTTAATATTTGTGATTTATAGAATAACAATCAAGCAATAAAAGTCACATTTTTAGAATCAGAAGAAAATCAGCTTTCTGTCCATATGTGAATAAAACTAAAACACTAAAAGGATATATACATCAAAATAGAACAGTTTGTATTTCCAAAAAGAGGTCCTTGTTGGTAAGTCAATACACTAATAATTTCAAGTGTGTTTGATCTTAAATTATTTTAATAAAAACCATATTAATATATAGCTTAGATTATTAGCTTTTCTGGTATTTACCATTCTTCTCAATTCCTCTTTGGTAACAAAATGTAAGGGTTTTAGTCTTACATAATTTTACTCAATTGGATACTGGTTTTTTACCCTACAAGGTTTTAAAAATATGCAAATACACTTCCTAAATATTGAAAAAAAGATTAATATGGTTTAAAATTCAATTCAAATAGCGGGAATTGCATTTTTCAGAACTAAAGCCAGAGAAAAAGAAACTGATAACTGAAAATTAAGTTCTTTTGTCAAAATCTCAATAGGTATAGACCTGTCATGTAGGCAAATTTCAGGACCCTCTAGAGGGAGAAGAAGTGGAGGCATGTACTTTGCAATACCTTCCAGAACATACTTTGGCCTGTAGACCCATCCCTGAAAGTTTCATTTTTCTAACCTAACCCCTTTCCAAGATAACCAAAAGAAGCTACAGTAGAATTATACCAAAATTTGGGTGCAAATTCATTCCCAAAAGTTTTGCTGCTTATAGGCATAGCACAACCAGGAGCCTAGGCCTATTTTATTTAGCAAAAGTTCCTGGTCTAGAATTTGAACTCCAAATCTTTCAAATGAGAAGCTATGGCTTACATTAATCTGTCTATTTATACCTTAATATATGCTAGCCTTGGCTAATTCCCATTTTTTCAACTAGCCTAGCCTAGGCTGATCTGAAGCAAAAATAGCAATCTTACATAAAATCTTTTATATATATCCTTTTAATAGCACCGTTTTGGAATCTTCTCTTAGTGAAGAAGTTATCAATACGTGGCTTTTTGGAGACCTTTTTGACTGAGTGTTTCTCAATGATGATTTCATTAGAAAGCTGCCTTTCTTTCATTTTGAAATTTATGAATGAAATAGTAACACTGCCAAATAAAACATGATCGAATGTTCGGCTTTTAATCCGGCGCTTTACGATAAACCGTTGATTAGCCCCGTTTTCATTCGGCTGCTTTTGAGGACGTTTTATGGAAAATAACAATTAAAAAATATGCATAATTTAAAAAAGAATAAAAAATGACTTATCCATTAAACCAAATTAGTTCATAATCCATGAATACAAATCATCAGACAAAAGTGGTAACTCCACCGAACTCAGAAATCAACTCTGAACTCCCACTTGTCAGAACACTTAAAATAACCCGGCAAGAAGACCATCACAGATATAAAGAAAAACAACATCAAGAAAGACCCAAAAAAGAAGCCAAAAGGCCATTTGGGTGTTGGATCATCACTAAATACGAACAATTCTTTAGGCGAAGAGGATTGCCAGTCCCCAGCCCAAGAGGAGCTAAACTCAACAAGTAAGCTAGACAACCATGATGAGCTCACCTTGACTTAATGCTCCAAATGGTGGTCCAGCATAGGGAGGGAAGTGAATCTTTGCCTCCAATCAAAGCGGTCTTGTGTAAGTGTGAAAGCTTCTTATAGATAAGTGCCGATCATTGAGAGGTACTGGGTAGGGCTGTCCCTCCATCTTTTTTGTTTTAAATGAACACCTTTCAAATAGTAATCTTGCACAAGATAACTAGCATACTTATAAATAGTTTTCTCTTAGCAACATGAAACTTGAGGTGATGATAGCATTTATTTCTAAACATGAGGTAGATATAATAAGCACAAGGAAACTAACCTTTATAAAGCCACCTGAAGGAGAGGAGGGAGTAGTGGTTTTAAGCCTCATAATTTTTTTCTTCCTGGGGGGGGGGGAGGTTCATCATAGGATTGTAAAAAGGTGAAATAAAATTTAATTAATGTCAAAATACTGGGGAGGAAGCCCCCCCCCCCATGTCTAGGCCCAAAACCGCCACTGCCCGGAGGCTGTGTAGCTTTGATGATAAGAAAAGGGATTTTAAACTCCTTGGTGGCCCCAAAAGATTGCTCTGATAAGGTGGATACGATTGCTTTGGAAATTCTAGACACTATGGAAAACTGATTAAAGTAGTTCAATTTTGTAACCCGGGCGGAAGAAATAATATATACTAAGTTTTAAAGGAAGTTTTCAGGATTATAAAACCACAATCCTGGGAGACTTTAAAAGCCACAGGTATCAATGGGAAGATATTAATCAATAAAACATGGCAAGAAAAGCGCAGGGGACGCACTTCTAGATCCTGATTTGATGAGTATTACACTATTTGTTCTAAAAACACATTACTTAGCCTGGTACCCTGATTTGATGGTTTTTACACTATATAGTCTAAAAACACATAACAACCCAAAAGAAGAAAGGGTGGAACAAAAAAAAATTAAACAGCCCTACCTGAATTTTAGATAAAAACAAAAATTATGCTTATCTTAGAGTTTAAAACAGACTACTGTCCCATCCTCGCCTCTATTCAAGAAGTTTCATATGCCCCAATCCCTGCAACATGTAAAATCTGACACCGCAAAACCGACTAGACAGTTTGTCAACTTCATTAAAATTGAAAAGTCTTTCCTGTGCATTTTTTTGCTCAATATCTGTTCTTTAAGGCTACGTTTCTTAACTCAACTACTTGCCAAGATAGTCAAATCCCTCATCACTAATATTACTCTAAGACGCCTTTGAACCACCACTCTAATAAAAATGTTTACCCATGTTAAGTCTATGAAATAGTTAATTACTTTTAGCCGTTGCACATACTTTTTTAGGTATTTTAGAATGAAGGGTAGGGTACCCAAAATGTTTCACCAGTAATAGCTTTTAATATCCTTGACCTACTACGATTTTTATAGATTATCTTTGTCCTTTTTGTATAGACCAAATTTTGATTTTAAAAACAATTTTGAAAAATATAGAATAATACTCAAGCATGATTCACAGAAATGACTTTAATCCTAAAAATTTGAAAAATTCGGATCTGAATTGACCAACTCCATTTGAAACTGTAGAGTGTTCTGATAAATATTTGTAATACTAGGCTAGTCTGACATGGCTGTTCCATAATATTATCTACTTAAAGCAAGAAAGTAAAACTATCTTGGATTTTCACCTAAATTAGACACATTTAAAACATTCCGCCCATGAGAAACAGGGTTCCGTTCTTATGGACCTTATATAAACCACTCTAACAGACATATTTAGCATAAATCCACTGTACGGCTGTCTTTTGTCAAAGCTCAAAGTCTGTATTATTTTAGTGCGAGTAAATATAGAAAATTAGCGATTTTTTCCATTCTTAGAACAGAAAAAATAGATGAAGACACTTTAGAAATTGGACTTTATGCCAGATTAATTAAAGAAACTTTCCGAAAAGGAGGTTTTTCAAAGAAAAGTAAAGGCCATATTAAATTTAAGATTAGCAGATATAAAAACTTATAATAACTCAAACTCAAAACCACCAGAAATTACTATTAAAGAATAAATTAAACCCAATACGAACAGAAATTAAACAAACAAAGGTACAACAGGTGCTAATATAAGTTAATGAATAAATCTTAAAACGAGTAAAATTTTAATTGAATATACAAATCAAGCTTAAAACGAATACAAATCACCACAAACAACAGTTTGGCCACTGCCCTCTTCCTTAACAGTAAAAGAATAAAGCCTACTGCATTATTAGCACTTCACTGAAAACGAATTATATTACAAATATTTTGTTTTGTACTTATTACAACATTGAAAACAAAATGAAAATTACAGTAAAACAATATCTTGAACTGATGAGCTTTCAGAAATTAAAAGTATTATATATCAAAAGTTTAGTTTAATTTTGTTAGTTCTTTCCAAGACTGTTCAATACACATATAATTTTCACTACAAACGATAGTTTGACTACTGCCCTTGTCCTTAACTTAAAAGTCTAAAGCCTACTGCGCAATTGGTGCTTTACTAAAAACGAATTGTATTACAAATATTTTCTTTTGTCCTTGTTACAAAATTGAAAATTATATGAAAACTTGCATTGAAAAAAATTTTTAAACTGATTAGATTTAGGCAATTAATATCATTATATATCAAATATTCAGTTTAATTTTGCTAGTTGTTTTCAAGACTGTTCAAGACACAGTAGACTATATGCTTCTTTACCACCAATGACACAGTAGGCTTTATACTTCTATAGCTAGGGAAGAGAGCACTGGCCAAACTCTTGTAGTGCTTGTTGTTCGTTTTAAGCCTGATTCGTGTATTCAATTGAAGTTTTACTCGTTTTAAGATTTATTTATTCACATGTATTAGTACCTGTTGTTAGTTATAATTGTTTATTTAATTTATTTTCGTTTTGGGTTTCATTTATTATTTAATAGTAATTTCTGGTTGTTTTGAGCTTAAATTATTATAGGTTCTTATTTTTGCTCATCTTAAGTTTAATATGAACTTTACTTTCGTTGAAAAACTCTACTTCGTTAGAAAGCACTTGGACTCCATCATTCGGTGTCCTTCTGGCTTCAAAGTTGGTTGATTCTCCTTCATAGCATAGAATTTATATTATTCCAAGGGAGAGGGGGGGATAGAAAACTAATTTGGCTTTTTCATAGGGCCCAAACAAGGAAAGCATAGGGTCCTGCTACATTTCCCCTGCAATTTAAGAGTAAACTCGGCAGTTACCCCTACGGCTCTTGCGACAGGACCCTTCCCTTCTTCTGCTTGTCGACCCTTCATATTACAATTTATACAACTTCTTTTATGAAATATCGATACTTCGGGAGAAGTTAATGATCCTCTTGAATATCCATCTCTCTTCCTGGGATGGGAGGTCTGCTTTTAGCAACAGCTTAATATTTTTCTGCAATCCCAACTTCTTGGGTGTTCTTTTCAGCTCAGAGGAGATTGATGCTGACTTTGGGCATTCAAATAGGAGTTGCTGCATAGTTTCTATTGTTGATGCGCATTGGCGACAGAAAGGGCTTGGGTGTTTGCTTCAAAATGGATTTTCTTGATAATTTATAGGGATGATTGGGAGTCTAAGAATACAACTGCCTTATTCCTTGGAGGAGGATTTGCATGGACCACATTCAGAGCCCTGTATATTGCAGCTACTTCAGCCCTGAGGACAGAGGAGCCGTCGGAGAGCAGTTTTGAGATGTTGAGATTTAGCTGGAGGACGACTGTCGCAGCAGCTGCTTTACCTGCTTGTACGGAGCCATCTGTATAAATTTCCAAGAACTCATGGAACTTTGTCACTCTAATTTTTGGAAATTCCGCTTGAGCTATTGCTGGATGGATATTTTGCTTCTTTTCCGGAATTAGCCGGAGGCATACATTAACAGGAGTTATCCTCCATGCTGGAGGAAAAGGCAAACAATGGAAAGATATAAGGTCATTTTGCCAGATCGGGCATTTGGAAATAAAAGTATCCCATGCCCCAATTCTCCCTGAAGATTGAGTACTCATTTTTTGAAATGTTAACGGGTACACTGGGTGGTCTAAGCAATATGCCTGAGTCCTTCATACCTCACTGACAGCTTTTAATTCCTTTCAACTATCGAAGAAAATCCAGCTATTTGGCGAACTTTTGCTCCCTCTGAATAGTTGAGAAGCCCTAAAGCAGTTCTAAGAGATATATTTTGAAGGGTCTCTAGCTTTGCCATGGTTGTTTTACTGCAATTAATACATACTATCAGCAGGGGCGTTCGGATGGGGGGGGGGGTAGGGGCTCCCCCCCCCCAACTTTTTTGACATTCGATGAAATTTTCGCCGGAGGCGAAAGTTTCGGCAGAAATTTTGCAAAATCGGCCAAAATTTAGCAAAATTCTGGCATAAATCAGGTAACAATTCGGTAAAATTTACGAAGATCGCCCCCTGAATAAAACGAGCCTCGGGACGCCTCTGACTGTCAGTCCATAATCAATGTTTGATCTGATAAACCTCTTATGAAAAATCTAACAGAGCTTCGGGAGAATTTGCCGAGGAGAAGGAAATAAGTCGTCTAAGGGTTGATATTATTTTCACGCGAGACCGCTTCACAGCTTCGACTTGAGCATTCCATATGAGCTTTTGATCCAAAGTTAATACTAAAATAACAGGGTTAGCTTTAAGCTGAACTAATGAAACTTTCATGTAAAAATGTGGTGCTCGGACGTTTCGTTTACTATGGAAAATTGCTGCTTTCGTTTTAATGGCTGATATTGGAAAGGATATTGTTTCTGAGAAAGCTTTTAGTTCAGGTATGGCATTTTATAAATTAATCTCCAATTCTTTAATTGAGCGTCCGCTTTCAGAGGCAACGCTATAGCGTTGCTTGTAGTAAAGGCCATACGGCTCCAATGTCTTATTATTATTATTTTTTTCCCCAGAGGCACTTCATATGGAAGAGGTCGTCTATAAACTTCAAAGGGGGCTCATTCTATTGGAAATTGGGAGTTTTAGTGCCCTTTTTAAAAGTCAAAAGTGATTGAAGGGCAGCTAGCCCCCCCACGCCCTTCTTCTCCAAAATGCATCCGATAAAAATTTTGAGATATCCTTTTTTTAAAAAGTAGTTCAATGATTCAATAACAAAAACTCCTGGTCGACTAAACCCCCCAGGGCCCGGGGACAGGTGTTGTAAGTAATGCCCTGGGGACACATATGGTTCTTATGGAAGGAATGCTCGTATGTACTTCAGAGAGGGCTAATTTGTTTGGAAATTAAAAGTTTTTGTTTACTTTTTAAGAGTCAAAAGATATCGGTGTTAAAAATAGTTCATTGATCACATAACAAAAACTTCGGTGTCAACACAACCCCCAAGGTCCCGGGGGCTGGCGTTGTAAGTTGTTCCCTGGGGACACATATGGTTCTTATGGAAGGAATGCTCGTATCTACTTCAGAGAGGGCTCATTTGATTGGAAATTAAAAGTTTTTGTTTACTTTTTAAGAGTCAGAAGATATCGGTGGGTAACCAGCCCCCCCCCCACGCCCTCTTCTCCCAAATGCATCCGATAAAAATTTTGAGATAACCGTTTTGTTAAAAAGAGTTCAAAGATCATATAAAAAACTCCAGTGTCGACACAACAACATAGCTCAAAATTTCGATCTGATGCATTTGGGGAAAAAAGGACGTGGAACGAGGGGGATAGTTGCCCACCGTTCACTTTTGACTCTTAAAAAGGAACTAGAACTTTAAATTTCCAATCAAATAGGCTTCCTCCAAGTTTATACGACCACTACTTCCATAAAAATCTGATATATTCCTAAGGCGTAACTTACAGCCCGTGTCCCCAGGCTGGGCGGAGAGAGGGAGGTAGTGTATCAACCCTTGAGGCTTTTAACAAAACTGTTTTGAACAAAATGGCTATCTAAAATGTTAGATTGGATACATTTGCGAAAAAAAGGGCATGGGGGGGGGCTCTTTGCCCTCTGATCACTTCTGACTCTGTAAAAGGCAAATAGAAATTTCAATTTCCAATCAAATGAGCCTTCTCCAAAGTTTGTACGGCCATTCTTTCCATAAATACCATCCTTGTCCCCGGAATGGTCAAACTTGGAGGCATTGTTATAAGATGTCTGGGCCATTTTGAACTAAATGACTATCTAAAAATTCGATAAGATATATTTGGGGGGAAAGGCATGGGGTGGGGGGGGGGGCTAGTTGCACCACTATTACTTTTGACTTTTAAAAAAGACACTAAACTTTCAATTTCTACTCAAATGAGCCTCCTCCAATGTTTATATGACTAACCCTTCGATAAAAAACCTTATACGTCCCCAGGACATAACTTACAATCTCTACCCCTGGGATCAGAGAATTGTGTCAACCTTGGAGGCATTGTTATATGATCTCTGGACTATTTTGAATAGAATAAATATCTCAAAATTTTGATCGGAAGCATTTGGGAAAAAGAGGGCATGGGGGGGGGGGGCTAAACACCATCTGGTCACTATGGGCTCTTAAAAAAGGGAACTAGAACTGACAATTTATAATCATTTGAGCCCCCTCCATAGTTTTTACGACCACTCCTTCCATAGGAACCTTTTAAGCTCCCAGGGCATAACTTATAAAATTTTCCCCCGGAGGGTTGTGTCAGCCCTGAAGTGTTCTTATCTGATCTTTTGACCATTTTTGAAAAAATGGCTATCTCAATATTTTGATGGGATATATTTGGGGGAAAATAGCGTGGGAAGAGGTCTATTAGCCTTCCGATTATTTTTGACTTTAGAAAGGTAACTAAAGTATTTAATGTCAAATCAAAAGAGCCCACTCTGAAGTTTATACGACCATTCCTTCCATTAAAACCTTATATGTCCCCGGGGCATAGCTTACAACATTTGCTCGAGGGTTCTGGGGGGCTATGTTGACCACAGAGTTTTTTTTATCTCATCTTTGAACTATTTGGAACAAAATGGCTATCTCGAAATTTTGATCAGATGTATTTCGGGAAAAGAGGGCGTGGAGGGCTAGTTGCCCTCAGATCACTTTTGATTCTTTAAAAAGATACTAGCAGTTTCGTTTTCCAACTAAATGAGCCCTATCCTAACTTTATACGGCACCCCCCCCTTCCATATAAATTGCCTCTGGGCAAGACTGGGGGGGGGTAGGGGGATTTGACCCCCTCCCCCCCGAAATGTTTTTTTTGACTCATAAAAACGTAACAAAAATGGATATAAACAGATTTTGTATGCGTTTTTGGAGTTTTTTTTTGTGTAACCACCCCCCCCCTCCCGAAAAAAATCTTTGAGTAAAACGTCCTCCGAAAAAAAATCCTGGGCACGGCCTTGCCTCTGGGGGAAAAAAAACTTTGAAGCCTTATGGCCCTTGTTATGGCCTTGACTATAGGCAGCATTACACAGCGTTGCCTCTGATGCATTTGAATATGAGGCATCTATTATATTTAATATGAATAAAACTCTAGATGTCAGATTCCGTCATAAACACTACCAAAACGGCCAGAAAATAAAATCAAAAATGGACTTTCCTAAGAAGATACCTAGACGACCAATTCAGGTTGCACAAGCCTGGTAGGTATTTAGATTTGTCACTTCAGTTTCTTAAATCTCCTATTAAAATTTTGAAACCATGCTTAAAGCCACTATATAGGCCTACTATCTGGAAAAATTGATGCAGCTCTTCAGGATAAACCTAGGCTAGGCGACCTTGTCTCTCTTCAGTTAGATAAGATAGGGCCTAATTATACAATGATGATTCTCTAGGGAAACATGGAGCAGTCCATATTTCTGACCTATGGAAAGGTGAACATGCCACTTCATGCCTTTTTTATTTGCTTTCTGAATATTAGCTAATGAAATTTTTTCTACAAAACAAGTTTTTCAAACAAATGTTAAGAGTTCCATTAAACCAAAAATGAGCAGAAATAAATTCAAATAAACTTCCTAGCATAAAACTATCACAAATCACCCCCAATAGGCCTAAATAAATAAAACCAAAATAAACAGAAATTACAATAAATAACTAGGCCTAGCCTAAGGCAAACTCAAAATAAAACAAAATTAACATGCTTAGGCTGACAACCCCTATATCTTCTCAAGACCAGAATGTAATGGTAAAAATTTAGAATTGTGGCTCCTGATAAGGAGACATGTTAAGAAAACAATTCTTACTTTAAAATATGTATAATGATCCTAGTTAACATATTATCCAAGGGGAGAACCTTTATCATCAAGTCTTTCCTCTAAAAATCTTTCTTTTTCCAGCTTAAGAGAAAAAGTTTCCTAAAATCCACACATGCTGAGATTCAATGCTTAAGTCTTTTGAAATTGCTGCCAAATAAGTTGTTTTACAGAAAGCGTTCATTCTGTTCTTTGTAACTCTGTTTTTTTAATGAGCAGTGGTGCAAATACAAAATATTAATAGTAGTGGCAAAAATCCAAATATTGCTATAAATATACATATACATACAGAGTATATACCCCCACCCCCCTAATGTGCAAATATATAAAAAAATTGCATTCTGAACCTAAATTTTACCAAATGAACTGTACCCCAACCCCTAATTATATCCAAATCAGGGTATATATTTGCACATCAGGGGGGTGGGGGCAAAATTTATTTGTGATATAAATGAAGGTTATATTTAGAATTGGAATGCAATTTTGGTTGTATATTTGCACATTAGGAGGGTGGGGGTATAATTTTTTTTTTTTTTTAATGATAGAAAATGGTGTGGCAAAAATAAAAGTTAAACTACTATTTACATGTTACATATAACTATTTACATGTTTACATCACCGTAGGGGGGCTGGGGGTATATACTCTGTATGTATATGTATATTTACAGCAATATTTTGATTTTCGACACTGCTATTAATATTTTGTATTTGTACCACTGCTCATTAAAAAAATACAGAATTACAAAGACCAGCATGAATGCTATCTATAAAACAACTTATTTGGCAACTCACAGTGGCAATTTCAAAAGACTTAAGCATTGAATCTCAGCATGGTGGTTTTTGGAAACTTTTTCTTTTAAGCTAGAAAAAGAAGGATTTTTAGAGGAAAGACTTGATGATAAGTGTTCTTCCCTTAGATAATATTTAAACAAGGATCATTATACATATTTTAAAGTAAGAACTGTTTTCTTAACATGTCATCTTATCAGGAGCCACAATTCCAAAGTTATACCAATGTAATTTGCACTTCACTAAAAAAAAAAAAAAAAAAAAAAAAAAAAAAAAAAACAATGTAATATACATGTACTAATATTTATTCCTTAACATTTTAACATTTTTTCATTTATTTAAGTAAAATATTTAAAATATATTTTGTTTTCAGTGAAGTGCAAATTATGTTCTGGTCTTACAAAGGCATGGGGTTGTCAGCCCTAGCCTAGCCTACTCATGTTAGGGTAAATTTTTACCAAATCATATTATTGACTTGCAAATAAAGTGAATATACTGCTTGTTGCCTTTTTTTAAGCTCTTTCCAAATATAACAATCATTTTTGTTGGAAATGAATTTTACCCCCACCCCTATATACATATTCAGGGTATATATTTACACATTAGGGGGTGGGGGTAAATTTTAAACTTACCTTCTATTTACATCAGAAATAAAATTTGCTGCTCCCCCCCCCCCAATTTGCAAATATATACCCTGAATTGGTATATATAGGGGTGGGGGTAAAATTCATTTCCAACAAAAATAATTATTATATTTGGAAAGAGCATAAAAAAAGGCATCAACAGGTATATTCACTTTATTTGTAAGTCAATAATATGATTTGGTAAAAATTTACCCATGTAAGTTTTGGTAAATTTTTTGTTGTTCATATTATTGACTTACAAATAAAGTAAACAGACCACTTGGTGCCTTTTTTATGTTCTTTCCAAATATTATAATTATTTTGTTGGAAATAAATTTTACCACCACCCCTATATAAACCAATTCAGGGTATATATTTGCACATTAGGGGTGGTGGTGGTGGTAGTAACTTTTATTTCTGATGTAAATGAGAGGTAAGTTTAAACTTTACCCCCCCCACCCTAATGTGCTAATATAAACCCTGGACTGGTATATATAGGGGTGAGGTTAAAATTCATTTCCAACAAAATTGATTATTATATTTGGAAAGTGCATAAAAGAAAGGCATCAAATGGTATCTTTACTTTATTCATAGGTCAATAATATGAACAACAAAAAATTTACCTTAGTTTTTGGCTGTTTTTAATTTGGCTTGGTTATTTTATTGTAATTTCTGTTTGTTTAGGGTTACATTTATTTATTGATGGTGATTTGTCATAGTTTTATGCTTGGTAGGTTATTTGACTATTTCTGCTTGTTCTTGGTTTAGCTGATTTTTTTACTTTACTTTGAAAAACTTGTTTTGTAGAAAAAATAATAATATTTTGTATCTTTTCAGTTTTTAATATAAGAATCCAGTTTGGTTTGCTATTTGTATGTGGGAGAAACTTCTTCACCAATATTTAATCCTGCCACAAATAGTATTTTCCATTTTTAATTTTTACCTCCTAAAGTTGATCTAAAAAATAAAATATAATATCATTCCCCAAAAATTCTATTTATGCTCTTTGACAACCTGGATATACTTAAACTATTTTGATCTGTTTTAGTTGTAAGAGTAGAAGTAGTAATTGTAGTACCCCTGAAAGTTTCCACTTAATACCCGCAGTTGTTCTCAATGTATTGCTGATTTGTCTTATATACATCAATACACAATTTGTCTTTTGATATAGTTTTAAAGCAACATTGAGTTTTAAAGTATAATAAGCCAATTATATTCTTAATATTAACCTTAATATTCTTGGGAATTGGGCTGATACATGGCTCCTCTTGTTCAATATTGACAAATGCCATGTAATCCACTTTGGTAATCATAACACACATCTGCAATACCATCTCCAAGGTAACCCCCTTTCTGCAGTCTTTGAAGAAAGAGATCTTGGAGTCATTGTTGATCATCAACTAAAGTTCAGCACCCATGCGAAATCTGTTTCATTGTCTGCCCTCCAATCTCTCAGAATGATTAAAAGAACTATCTCTAGCAGACCTCCAAGTATGTTTATGAAGCTCTACAAGGCACTTGTTTGCCCGCGCCTAGAGGTTGGAATGTCCCTGGCATCACCCTATTTCAAGAAGGACAAAGAAATTCTAGAAAGAGTTCAACAAAGAGCAACCAAAATGGTCAAAGGCCTCAAACAAATGCCATACAAAGAGTGTTTACATCACTTGAAACTTCCCACTCTTGCATACTGGAGGAAACATGGTGACATGATAATGACCTGCAAAATTATTTCCAAAAATCTTCTCCCTTGTCTCCTTACCCCTCCCCCAGAACATTCTGTCACTAGAGGTCATTCCAAAAAGATCTTCAAGCAATGCTCCTTAGTCTGAGAAAGAAGCCATTTTTTCAGCCAATGAGTAATGAACTTGTGGAATCTACTCTTTGAAAATACAGTGGCTGCTGATTCAACAGGTGCTTTCAAGAGAAGTTTGGACAAAGAATGGCTACAGAAAGAGTTCCTGTACGACTGGGAAGCTGCTGAGTCCTCAACCAAAATTTAGTCCTCAACCTCAAACCCATTGAAGTCATAACAGAGCATTACAAGGATGAAAATCCTTAATTTTGCTCTAAGCTGCAATTTAAGGTAATATGATTGTGGGGGTTTGACATGCCCAATAACCCTAGAGACATAGCAACTAGACCATTCTACTATGCTGAACAAAATGCTTATCTCAAAATTTTGACTAGATGAGTTTAGAAAACGGGTGGGCTTGGGAGGAGGGCTGCTTGCTCTCCAATGTCTTTTGACTCTTAAAAAGGGCACTAGAACTTTTTAATTTAGTTCAACATCTGCCTAAATATTCCTTGAAAGCTTCAGCTTAATACTCTTAGCTTGTGTAGTAGCAATAATTGTAGTAGCATTAATAACAGCATGCACCTAGCACCTTTAGTTTCTTGAACATCCCCTTCACCACATACAGGAGCTTAAAACTTACTACCATCAACCATTCTTGAAGCATTTCTGATATGTCCTTTCAACAGTGTGTGTGGATGTAGTGTGTTTCAATCTAGTTACATACAGTTGCAATATTTCTCAATTGTTTAATGCCTTAATACCCTTAGTTTTAGTAGCAGTAAAATCAGTGGTAGTAGCCTCAGCTCTAATGGCAGTAGTAGTAGTAGAAGTAATAAAAGTAGTAGCAGTAATAGTAGTATTGAGTAGAAGCAGTAGAATTAGGATGCAAATGTTTTCTTCTGGCTAGTTCAAAATCCCTCACTATAAGCCCTGCTAGTTTCAACTTCACACACCAAACTGTTCCTATGATATTGCTGTTGCAGTATTTCTCAATTCCTTTTGCCTTAATATCCTTAGTTTTAGTAGCAGTAAAATTAATAGTAGTAGCCTTGGCTTTAATGGCAGTAGTAGTATGAATAGAAGCAGTAGCATTAGGATGCAAATGTTTTCTTTTGGTTAGTTCTACATTCCCTACAACAATCCCTGTGAGTTTTAATTTCACACACCAAACTGCTCCTATGATATTGCTGTTATGCCCTTTTGACAACCACAGATGGCATGTTTTAATTACATTCACCCCCACCCCCCCCCCCCAAAAAAAAAAAAATCCCTGAAGGTTTCACCTTTATACCCTTAGGTATAGTTGTAATAGTAGTCACAAGTATTGGCATTACTAGTGGTATTATTAATAGTAATAGTGGTAGTACTAGTAGTAGCTGTAGTTTCAATGTATTGGCTTTACAAGTAGTTGCAATAGAAGTAGTAGTAGTAGGTAGTAAATGTAGCAGGATTAGTAGTATTAGTAGTAGTATGCATGTATTGCCTTTTGGTCAGATGATCTTCCCCTTTTAGTATTCTCTGAAAGTTCCAACTTAAAACCCAATTAAATTCTTGACATATGCTCTTTTGACAGTGTACATGCACATAGGTTCTTTTGATTGAGTTCAAATTTCCCCTTAATATTGTAAATGGAGTGTGATAGTAGTGGTGGACTGGTGGTAACAGTATTAGTGGTGATAGTTGTAGTAGTTGTGGTAGCATACAAATATTACATTTTTGATCATATCCCTAATCATTTCCTGAAAGTTCCAAATTAATAGATCCAGTCATTCCTAAGTTACGCCCTTTTGACAATCCATATACACATAATATCTTTTTATTTAGTTCAACACTCCCCTTAGCAGTCTCTGAAAGGCTTCCCTGTATACTCTTCATCTTTTTGGGAAAGTAAAGTTCAAACATGCATATCTCTCTCAATAACATATTCTGTAGGGGAACCATGAACAAATTGCCCAACAGCCATTGCCCTGAGGACTTTGGGGAGGCTGACATCCCTGAAAACATAATTACAAGACCTTTCAACAATGCTGAGCAAAATATCTCTCTTACAATTCACTTTTGACAGTTCCATTGTAACTGAACCACTGTGTAACTGAACCCCTGTGCAACTGACCCCCATGCAACTGAACCATATGCAACTGAACCCCCTTTAACTGAACCGTCGTGCAACTCAACCCCATTTAACTCAAACCCGCGTGTAACTGAAGCCCCGTGCAACTGAACGCTCGTGATACTGAACCCTCATGCAACTCAACCCCATTTAACTAAACCCCTGTGTAACTGAACCCCCATGTAGCTGTAACTGTGTGTTAACAGAACACAACTGATGAGCAAAAAGTGATGAAAGAGAGGGGTAATACTGAACTCTCAGCTACCATTCTTGGGAGACATCTGACAGTTTATAAGTGACCATTGAATTCCTGTGTTGTTTTAAAGTCACTTTTCTGTGAATAGGCAGCATGGCGGCAGAGTCACCTGGCAATGATAAATCACACCAGTCCAGTTTTTGTCAGGAAAAAATTACTCAATGATAATTTATTGCTCCTGCTAGCATTATGCACTTCTAGGTCCAGGCCTAGGGACCTAGTGGTAAATCCAGGCCTGAGCATGCACATATTTCCTTTTGGTGAATTGACTTTACCTTTAAGCACTCTCTGAAAGTTCCAACTTAATACACAAATCCCTTTTTGAGATATGCCATTTTGAAAATTTGCATGCACATAGTGTCTTTTGATTTAGTTCAAGTTCCACCTCAAATACCTCATTCTGTCAAATTTTCAACTTGATATGCATAGCCTTAATAGTGCTAGTTTAATAGTAGCAGAGGTCATAGTAGGAGCAGTCGAAGTAATAATAGTGTTAAATTAGTAGTAGTAGTAGCAGTATTAATAGCAGTAGTAGCAGGTAGATGCCCCAGAAGTTTCATCTTGATACACTAAGCTGTTCCAAAAAAAATTGCTGATACAGGTGTATCAGCAATCTGTATGTTATTACAAGTTACCAGTTGTTAAAATTTAAGGTTTTTATAGAAGGGATGACTGTAAGAACTTTGAAGGAGGCTCATTCAATTGGAAATTGAAAGTTCAAGTTCAATTTTGAAGAATCAAGGGTAATCACAGGACAATCAGCCTTTTCCTTTTAACCAATATACTCCCCCCAAATACATCTGATCAAAATAAAAATAAACATTTTGTTCAAAATAGTCTGAAGATCAAATAACCATGCCTTTCAGGATAACAACCCCACCAGCAGCATCTGGGGCAAGGGCTGTATGTTAAGCTAGTTGTTCATTGCTAACACATAAGGTTTTTGTAGAAAAAATTTTGTGTGAACTTGGGGGGGGGGGCTCATTTGATTGGAAATCAAAATTTCCAGTGCACTTTTTCAGAGTCAAAAGTGATTGGAGGGCTTCCACCCCACCCTTATTTTCCCCCAAATACATCCAATCTAAATTTTGGGATGGCCATTTTATTTAAAACAGTTTAAAGGTTAAATAACTATACCATAGTTGAATAACTATGGTTCATAACCCTATTGTGTTTTACCCAATGTAAGTATGGTGGTTGAGTTGCACAAGGGTTCAGTAGTGCAAGGTTTTAGTTGCATGGGGGTTCAGTTGCCCAGGGGTTTAGTTAAATGGGGTTGAGTTGCACAAGGGTTCAGTTGCATGAGGGTTCAGTTGCATGGGGGTTTGGTTATATGGGGGTTCAGTTGCATGGTGGTTCAGTTACACGCACACCACTTTTGACTCTTAAAAAGAACACTAAAACTTCTGACTTCCAATCAAATGAACCTAAAGTTTTTACAGCCACCCATTCCATAAAAACCTTATATGCCCTGTGGCATTGCTTAAAACCCTTTACCCGGGGTTCTAGGGGGTTGTATTCACCCTGAAGTCATTGTTATATGTGCTGGACTATTTTGAACTAAATAGGCTATCTCACAGTTTTGATCAGATGCATTTGTCAAAAAAAAGGATGTCAGGGAGAGGGGGGCTAGTTGGCCTCCATAACTTTAAATTCTTAAAAGGGGACTAGAACTTTAAAATTCCAATCAAATGAGCCTCCTCTTAAGTTCACACAACCACCCCTTCCATAAAAACCTTATATGCCCTGGGGCATAATTCACAACCCCTACTCTCATACTTTGGAGGGTTGTGAACCCCAAATGCCTTGTTTTGTGATCTTTGAACAGTTTTTGAATAAATGGCTATCTCAAAATTTGTATTGGATGCATTTGGAAAATGATAGGCCATGAAGAGGGGAACTAGTTGCCCTTCAATTACTTTGGCTCTTAAAAAGAGCACTAGAACTTCTGGTTTCCAGTTCAATGAGCCACCTCTGAAGTTTGTATGACCACCCTTTCCATAAAAACCTCATTTGCCCCTGGGGCATACTTACAACTCTTCCCTGAGGGCTTGAGGGGCTGGGGTTGTCATCTTCAAAGACATAATTACTCAATCTTTTGACAATGCTGAATAAGATGGCTGTCTCAAAATCTGAATGATGGGTGTGGGGAGGGAGGGGGCTGGTTCCTGTCAAAGCTTCTATGACAACTTCTATAAAAGTGCCCTGGTCTATAAATAACCAAAAAATAATACTGTGTGCCCACATTGCTTTTTACTTTGGAGACCCTTTTGCCAATCTGGATAAATATAAGTGTCTTATGTTCTAGTTTTTCACCCTGCTCATTTTTCTGTGAAAGTTTCAACATAGCACTATTCTGTTCCTGAGATATTGCATCTATCCCATTTTGGCAACCTATATACACTTATTTAGTTCAATTATAGTAGTAGTAGCAATAGCAGAAGAAGTAGTAGTAGTAGTGGCCCTTAGAATTTCAATTTAATACCTTCAGCTGTCCCTGGGATATTGCTGATACACACTTTTGACAACCTGCATGCATATAGTGTCCTTTGATATAGTATTACATTCCATAAGCTTTCTCTTAAAGTTTCCATTTTGACAACCTGGTTGCACTTGATCTCTTTTGAATTAGTTTAATAGTTGAAGTAGTATTGGCTAGAGTAGTAATGGTGGCCCTGAAAGTCTCAGCTTAATACCCTAAACTATTGCTGTGATATATCTGGTATGCCCTTTTAACAAACCACATGTACATATTGTGTTTTGATTTTGTTTGACTTCCCTCCTCAAAATTCCCTAAAAGTTTAACCTTAATACTCTTAGCCTTTTCAAGTCCCAGGATCAAACATGTAGCCCTTTCCAAATAGCAAAACCTACATTTAAACAATGAGTAACTTGCATAACTCACAGGTCTTGCTTCAAGGCTTTGTAGGGCATGCCATCCTGAAGGCATAGTTATTGGACCTTTTAACCACTTGAAACCAAATGCCAATCTCAATATTTTGGTTGGATGTCTTTGGAGGGAGGGTTTATATTTATATTTTTGAATCTATGATATTTGATATTTTTGACTCTTTAAAATGGTATTTGAACTTTGAGTTTTAATCAAATGAGCCCCCTCCAAAGTTTCTAAGATCATTGGTTTGGTAGGATCAGGCATCGGAAAAAAGAATAATTGATAATATATAAAACCCTCTTTGCTCTATGATAAATCAGTGCTAATCAACTTTACAGGAAAAGATCAATTTCCTTAGATTTATTAAATTTATAACCTTCAATTTAGTTTTGTTATTCTAAAAGAATACTTTTGCTTTTTATTCAATAGAATAGAAAATGGATGTCTAAATAAAACCTAAAAAAATGGGTGATATTGAAGCAATCTGTGTGATTTATTAAATTGACAAATTGATAAATGATTATTTAAGGATGTTACTTAGATTTGAAAGGACTCTGTGATAAAAATCAAGCACTGATAAAAATTTCGGCAAATTAAACCAGTTATTCAGGGTACAACATTATAGGCCTATAAAAATGAAATTCTGCATGTTTGATCTATTTTAAAATTTCCAATATTCTAATTAAAAAGAAAATCTGTTTAGAATATATTCTGTTTTCAGTCAAATGTAAATGACCCTCTAGCCTTTATAGGGTTTAAGGGGGGTGCAGCCTTGATTATATTTTTGGTAATTTCTATTCATTTTTGAGTTTGACTTGAATATTCATTTTAGTTTCTGTTAATTTTTTAAGTTGTATTTATTCATTCATGATAGCATCTGGAATTTTACAGTTTAACGTTTTTGTGTTAAAAAAAAAAACTTTAAAAGGCTTATTGCTTTAATTATTTATTTAATTTTGTGTTTGCTTTAGTTTCAAGTTATTGATTCATTGTGATTTCTGTTTATCTTAACGTTGATTTATTGTATGACTTAGTTTCTGCTTGTTTTGGGTTTCAGTACAAATCTTTTTCTTCTCTACAGAGCTGAAACAATATCAATATCTATGGTGAAGAAAAAACCAGCATTGCTATTGAAAATTTTAATTAGCAATGCTGGTCAAGGGTGGATGGAGCACTTTGCATTTCCCAGGAAATGTTGGCTAAATCTAATTTTGTTTTGTTTTCTCTATGCTAATTGCTCATTTTATTACTAAAAAGTGCAGAGAATCAGTCATAGTAGTATGTGCTCCTGTAGAACCAACAGATGGTATCTTTGCCTAAGTAAATTTGATGTAGGAAAAGAAAATAGTAATAACTATAGACTGCTGCGATTTTGTGGGTATAACAATGCAGTTATAACCAATAGGCCTCCAGTATTTTGTAATAAAATGGCTCATAAGGTAACAGGGTATTCACATAATGGTAAGACAGCTAACACTATTTATTATGTTATTGTATAACAAAGACTGGCAGGATCAGTACAAGATACTAGGGTATATAGGAGTGCAGCTATTGATGTGAACAGTAAAGATCAGTAACACTGTCTAGTAGTGTCTAGGGTTAATTTCAAGCTGAAATTTTGGAAGGGTAACTATCTTCTGGGAAGCTATGGCATTGGTAGAGTCCAGGATGAGAATTTGAGAGAAAGTTTCCAGGAACAGTTGATTACTAAATTGGAGGGTTTTAAATTTATCAATATAGATGACGGATGGATTGATTTCATGAAAATAGTTTGTGAAGTTGCTGATGATGTGTTAGGGAAGAAAGTTAGGAACACATCTTGGAATATTATGGGAAATTCTTTATGTTTAATAGAGAGAAGGGGCTTGTATAAGAATTATCTGAGTGACAGGTCATATGAAAATAAGTAGAATGTAAAGAAAGTGAAGAAAGCATTGAAATATGAACTAAGGAGGTGCAAAGTGGAGGCCATTGACAAAATTGCTGGGGATCTGGAAGATGCAACTTGACAGCATAATAGTAAAATACTGTAGTGGCATGCTAATAAATGGAGAGGGAGTAATCAGTCTGGACTTGTCCCAGTTAAATATAGGAACAAGGCCTCAATTAGTGATAAGGAAAGAGTTAAAGAGAGATGGGCAGAACATTTTGAGAATGTGCTAAACCAGGATAGAGTTTTTGGAAAGGATATAGAGGAAAATGAAAAAGTCTGTGACACCTAGAATGTGAAGGAAGATATAGTTTGTGAAGAAGAATTAGTGACAGCACTAAAAGGATTAGAGGAAATAAGGCCCTGGGAGCTGATAGTTTGGTAAAGGAGTTTCTTAAATATTGTGGCTATGGAGTTAGAAATAAGTTGCTGGAGATTATGAATATGATTTTGAAAAAGGTGAAGTACCTAGCAATTTTAGACCAACTCTAATTAAACCCCCATGTAAGAAAGGTGATAAGAATGAGAATGGTAATCATGGTAGCCTTAGCCTGGTTTCTATAGACAGTAAATTACTTAGTATGATGATACTTTGTAAACTTAGAGAGGCTGTATACAAAGTTTTAAGAGAAGAACAGTGCATATTAAGGAAAGGTAGAAGATGTGTCAACCAAATTTTCACTCTTAGGTTAATAATTGAGAATTGCTTGAGTCATGAAACACGTTTAGTCCTCAGTTTTATAGATTATGAGTGACTAAATTTACAAGGATTTGTTGACCAAATTTTCACTCTTAGGTTAATAATTGACAAGTGCCTAAGTCATTGAGCACCTTTAGTCCCCAGTTTTATAGATATGCTTTATCCCCATTTATATGGATCAGTATGATGGATTCTGTCTTAAGCAGCTCAGGAAAGGGAATGGGAGAACACAGAATCAAATGGGAAAGTGAAACTATCATGGACTTAGATTATGCTGATGATTTAATCATCCTAGATGAAAGTGTCGGCAACATGAACAAACCTTAAAAGGTGGTACAAGTTCAGGGCACTAGAATAGGTTTGAAAATTAATGTTAAGAAGGCTAACTTGCTATGGCTAGGATTAAGTGTAGATAAAAAGGTGACATCAGGTAACAAAAAGATTGATTAAGTGGACAGCTTCACTTACCTTGGTGGTATTATTAGGAAAGATGGTGAGTGCAGGTGTTAAAAAGCATAATAGCCAAATGTTAAAAGTATAATAGCCAAGGTCCAAGGTATTTTTCATAATTTTAAATAAGCCTGCAAACCAAGATTAGAATATTGAAAGCCACAATGATGATAGTGGTCAAATGTGGCTTTGAAGCATGAGCATTCTGAAAAACAGAGGAAGATTTTTGAGTAATGTAGGAATAAAGTCAATTGTAGACATGAGAGACATTCTATCACTCAAATTGATTAAGCTAATTAAGATAAGGTGATTAAGCCAATACACCTTCAAAGTTTTATCAAAGTGAGGGCATCAGATTGACTGATCAATTTTTCTTTGTAGGATGCCTACTGCCATGAGGTATGGAGCTGTCCTTGGAGCCCTAGGTCTTTACTTTACGGACTGGAAACTGGTCTTGCAGTATGTTCCCTTCTATAACAAGAAATTTGTTGAAGAATCATAAATTTGGTAATAGTAGCTTTCTTGCTATTGTGCCTAAAGGTTATAACCAGCATCTTCATACTTCTGAAGTGACTGCAAAAAACTTTTTGATAAGTTATTACCAAAGGGAGAATTACCTGGGCTATATCACCAGGAGAATCAAAGCCTCATTGAATATACATACTTTGTTTGAGAACAGCTAATTTATTTTTGACAATAAACTGAGAAGTGTGAAGATCTTGGATAGCAGTAGCACCAACTTATGAAAATGTATAGCTGAGGGCAAGGTTTTTTTTTGTTTTTTTTTTTTTAAATGAAGATACCAGAGGAGGATGATTGCCCCCCCCCATCAATAAATATAATTTTCAGGTATGAAATTTAAACGTGAAAATTTTTCATACTGACGAAAAAACACAAAGAAATGAATCTAGACTTAAAATATGAAAGAGGTAAGATAAAGGTTAGAGAAATTAATAGCATATTTGAATAAAGAGTTCTATTCATATTAGATGTTCTTGATTGTGACTTGGATTTTAACCCAGGCTATTGAAATTAAATTCATAAAAAGCCCCTTAGAGGGACTTCAGATGGAAAAATCTTCTGATCTACCCCTAGTGCACAATACCCAATACTTTTTGTGGGAAGAGGGTTTGATGACATTTGAAACTATCTTTACTTAAAGTACTGCATGCTTTTTGAGAATAAGGGCTTCTGTCAATTTTGAATTTGTTTGGTTTTGCCTTTGACTATGTTATTAAGATTAAATTAAGAACAAAAACACTTATGTTAATTAAACTAAATTAAAAATAAAACATGCACTTTCAAGGTAGTTCAGACAGGAAAACTTTATGTGTTTTTCTTCTTTTCTAATGTATTTTACTTCTACATTCTTTTTTTTCTTCATTATTTTATTTGTCATGTTTTCATTTTGGCTGCTCAATTTTGAATTCGGGAGGAGGGGGATGGCCCTAGCATTGTAATTCTACTTTCAGGAAGAAA
Organism: Artemia sp. Qi Xiang Cuo; assembly: GCF_049724085.1. NCBI lineage: Eukaryota > Metazoa > Arthropoda > Branchiopoda > Anostraca > Artemiidae > Artemia > Artemia sp. Qi Xiang Cuo. The sequence goes on along the minus strand of NC_142799.1, from coordinate 67,282,111 downwards.
AAGTAATGAGACAAATAGGCCCCTAAAGATGTGACATAACCCTAGATATATAGTTAGAAAGGATTTGTGGGATATACACTCTCAGTGCCCACCCATTATTCTAATTCTCAGTCTGTGTTGTTTTTTTGTTTTTTGTTTGCACCTGTTAGTGTCCACAATTCAAGTTCTTGAATATACAGCTGAATTTTTAGAAGTTGAAATAAAGTAGAATTAGTTAATCCAGACTAGTCCCTGTTAGAGATAAGAATTTTGACCTTAATTAGTGAGAATGAAAAGCTCAGGACTTACTTTCTTAGAACTTTAGTAAGTCTAACAATTAAGAAATGAGTAGAGACTGGACTTTGTAAAACTTCAGATTTATATCTTATTCAAAAAGTTATTACTGTAGAACTGCACCTTCTGTGTAAGCAGGAAGCCACTTTTCCGAACTTCATCATGCCTTAATTCTGTTAATGTTGAAACTAGCTATGTGAAGTAAAGGATGTTATATGTGTCTGACTGTATGAACGTGTCAGTCTAGTAGTTGTGAGGACAGTACCTTTGTGCTATATTAAAAAGCTACCATTTTAGCAAAAAATTATACCTGGATCCATTTGATTTATGCAATATACATCTTGCACTGGAGACTTATTTCTGCTTAGATACTGAAAAACACAGCCAATCACATATCTTTAATGATAATACAAGCAAAAAAGGGGTAAAGAATTCAGCTTTGGACTTACAGTCCCTTCCAGCTGTGCAGTCAGTCAATTAATTGATTGAACAGAGGGTGTTGATCTCTGTTTCATGACCCTTCAGCCAGGAAGTGTAATGGGGGGTTGGAGGCCAGCCATCCTGTGCTTTCGCATATCCTTCACGTTTAACTTTCCAGGTTTCTCCGGGTACCGATTTAGAGCCGGGTCGACTCTGGCTGAGCTTACAGAGTCACGCTTTGGACCCCCATTCCAATTGAAATAACCAGTAACGCCAGGACTCGAACCCTGCCCTCACTGACAAAGGATTTTAAGTCTAATGTGCTAACCGCTCGTCTAGGAGTAATACAAGCAAAGGCAGCAATAAAATCATAATAACGTATTTGAAGGTGTGCAATAAGGGCCTGTGAAATTATGAGGGTGTATACTATTGGAGATCTACTGTTTAACATGTATTGTATGGATTTAATCTTATGCTCATATTGAAAAGGTGTTGAAATGCCACTGTGTCTTAATATTTAAATTCACCCTTTTTGAATTGGGTATGCAAGTGTTTCCTGGACAAACTTTGTATGATATTTAATGGAAGTTAGCTCAACTGCTCATATTTCAAATGTTTTTAGAACTTATGTCCCAATAGTGATTGTTAATCCCACCACCCACTGGAAGAGTCTGATTCCTGGCTCTAAATTTCCATCCTGTAAAACTCTTGTAACGTATAACCCTTTCAGAAATCAATCTGACCATTTTTACTTTATCTTTCTTTTTGTCTAATCACTTGATTGACTTTTAACTATACACTGTCGTAATGTTATTCTGCAAAAATTGGGGTTAGTTGTCACATGTGACAAAGGAATGTCATAAACAAGAAAGACTGCCTGAAATGACAAAAAATACTTTGTCATTGAACACTATGTTATTATTTCGAAATTTTAAAATCAAAACCATCTGAGAATATATAAATATGTTCCACTGTTTTTTTTATGTACTTACTCATTCAGCTTATATATATTTATGAATAATCAGCCAATTTATGCAAGGAGAATAGCTAACCTTCTCTCGTGAAGCAATTTTTAAAGCTTATGAATTTTGTAATAACAAAAAGGGTAAAATTTGGCTCTAAAAAACGTAAAATTTTTAAGGATGGTTTTTAAAAGGCATTGTTTTATAGTCTGTGCCCCATGAAGAAACATGTGTGTCAAAAGATGTCCAAAATAGGTTATAGTAAGCTTTAGGGCTATACGTATTTTTTTTCGTGTAGTTTGCTCTTTAAGTCCTCTGCTCATATATTTAATAATTTTTAGAAAATTGCCTGATAAGGTCTTTGTGTCCTGTCCTTTCTATGTCCAATAAAAGAATTAAATCTTAGCTTAATAGTCGTGACAAAATCCAAAATGAAAATACTAGCAAGAACCAATAGAACTGGTCTTTGGGCCAGTAGGACCCATAGTCGTTCAAGGGGAGAGTGGGCAGCTGTTCGGGAAGCTGCACTTGGGGGCCGTGGCTGGGGATTACACACTTTGATTTGGCTTTTTCTTATATTTTAGTCCGGAGAGGAGCACTTCAATTAATTGTTGCGTAAATTGCGTTAGATTGTTCCCCTTTAGTTCACTTCCTTTTAGTAATGTAACTTTGATTTATTGTTCTGTTTTAGGTGCTATTCATCATTTGAACATCCTTCTTTTTCAGGTTTATAGAAGTTAATTAAACACAAATAAAGAAGGCTTGACCCTTGATATAGCTACTTTTGTTCAATCTACCAGTATTTTTCAAATAAAAGCTTCGTAATTTTAAGTGTTTCTAAATAGAGTGTTAAATCTTCATCCATCAAACCTTGCAGATTTTTTTATTTACTAGCTTATTTTTTAAATTTGTCTATCTGCCTTTATGTATTGGTGCAACTGAAATGTAAGTGAAGCCACTTCTGCAAAGAGGTGTTACAAAGACTACACAGAAGCTGAACACCTTTTCTTTCTCTGTAAGTGTTTATGAATTATGTGTTGCTCATTCTCCCCCTCCCCTCCTCTTGTTTTGTTTTTGCAACTTGTTGATCTTTGGCCTAACAAACCAGAATAAAAAAAGAGTTCATATTCAAATAATGCGGCCTGTTTTAAGTGCTACAATATTTTGTTTTACGCTATTTTAGACTAATAATAGAAAACAGTTATTTTGCAACTAATTAGTGTGATTCTGGATGGAAGTACCGTGCCTTATTGAAACAGCTACCATATTAATCACGAATATACTACGTGTATGCACGGCAATTATGGCCATTTTAACGGTTAGGCTATTTATCAATATCCTTGGGAACCGTGTGTATTGCCGCAATACATGTTCAAGTACCTGGAAGCTTAAGGCCAAAATATCTCTTCGTATGTTGTAAGTTTGAACTCTGAAATGTAATGCCTGCCCAACAAGGAGCTACTTGCTTTCAATTAGGAGATCTCAAGCACAAAATAGTAATTTGAATTCCAATTTGACTGAAGAGAAAGTATACGGCAATAATTAAAAAGACAAGAGCCTTTAAAACATAAAGACTTCCATTATTTATCTTAATTTCTGTTTCATGAATTCATTGACAGTGTTTTTTGTTTGAATTATTATTCAAGTCTCTCAAGCTTTAATATGCCCCTATTTTTCTTTTAAAGATTTCATTTTTGGGGAAAAAGTGTTTTGAAATTAACTTTGAAAAAGAAAAGAGCCTTCAAAACATAAAAGATGTCCATTATAAAGAGCAGCTCTGTATCTCATTGCAGGGAGATTACAACAATTGATTCATCCCTTTCTCATTAGAATTACTCGTGTAGGCAACACCTTACAACCACATATTTCTTATCTAAACTGCAGTTTTGTCCTAGTCGACGAGGCTTTGTTAACTTTATTTAATGTTTCCAATGATTATTTCCTATGACGCGTCTTTGCTTTAGCTGGTTCATTACAATACTTGGCCCTTACAAAAAAAAAAAAAAATTTATCAGAATCTAAACTTTTTAATTCCAAATGCATAAATTTCAATGAACTGGTTCTCTGCAATTATCAACGAAACCGAATTAAAGGTAATGCTGCCTTACAGTAGGAAAAAACAAATGAATTACAGTTCTTCTGCAGTACTGTTAACATACGAAGGACCAGTTGTCTTCCCCAGGCTGGACTCGTATACTGTCTTCTCGATTTTCCGCAGTTATAATGTTTTCTAAAATCTCGAAAATAATGCGACCTTTTACCAGAATGTTCAATCACTGTGACTTGGTTTTCCTCTGCCTAATCTAGTATTGGTCTTTTCCAAGTTTTCAAGATAATTACCCCCAGGATATATATATATATATACATTTTTCAGATGATTTTTTCTTCCTGTCTCTCGCCACTATATTCTGGAGCACACTGAACTAGTTTTTGAAATTTAAGTATGTCTGCATTAGGTTTTGGCTGTAGGAAACAGCTAAAATATGTTTTACCCATGTTGATACCCTAGAAGTTATTGCAGATAGAAAGATTCTGACTTTGCCATTAGAGTCGCCATGTTATGATTAGGGGTGGTCTACCCGTATCTCAAAATCAAATTTTTACCTAGAAACTAAGTTTTGGCAGTGAACTGGTTGACCTTGTATTACTTTCAGGAATTTCTAACAGGACGTATTAATGAACAAACTAACAGGATTTGCTCTTTAGCTTAAGCCGAATTTTAACAAAGGATGTTGGAATTTAAAAATTACTAATTTTTATGTGTCTAGAGGGGTCAAGATAACCATGATTATTTTATTTTATTAGACAAGACCAATCGCTTAGTTGAAATAATAAGTGAATGTATACAATACATATTTATGAACTTACAGTTTTTATAAACTAAAAAAACAATATGCAACAATGGGCACACCCAGAGGCTCTAGCGTGTAGGGTACTAATCATCCAAACAACATTAACAAAACAACTAACGTGGACTTATAATATATACAGTTAAGTATTCTTTTTCCCTCAAGAGAAGATTTATGAATTAGGATCAAGTTGCCAGGTTACGGAGTCCAGTTGCATCACGGTCTTTTTAAAAACGTAAACCTCAGTATTAGGATTTTGAACCAGTGCGCTTGCGCAATGTCAAGCACATGTTCGTATTTAGTGAACATTATAAACTGCGTCATCTGTTTCAAATTTGAACACACAGTAGCGTGGAATGATCTTTGATTGGAAGAAAGGGATTGCTTTCAATTGATCAGAGAAGTGGTATTTTATTCCTTAGTTAGTCAAAGCATCACTGGAAGTCAATGAAAACCACTCTTTCTAGAGTAAGATCAAAATTTCATGATACTGTTTGTTCAAATTTGAGAAAAATCGTCTAAAATTTGAGGCAGGGGGTCCACATTTGAGACCAAAATATCAATACTAGGGGGGGGGAGAGGAGGTTACGCCATGGAAACCGGTGAATTACGTTCGTCACCCTGGACTTACGTAATCCAAAAGAAAATTCTTTGGCTTAATTACAGTTATAAAATTATAGCATTAAAATTTAATTTTAGTTGTAATATTTTCAGAACTTAATATTCAATTTAATAAATTGCTGTCGAAGTAAGAAGTATCTATATAAATTACAATTTTATGAATTTTAGCTTTATATACTGCTCCTACTACTGATAGCAATACACTGCAGTACCAAGCCGCCTGAGACCAACACAGCTATGTATGCTTCTCCTCCATCGCAATCTTTTGAAAGCCTCTCTTTAAACTCTCCCTGAGAACATACATCATTATTAGTATAACTGGTGGCTATGTGGCCTACAAGAAGACATTTGTAGCAACGGCGTGGTAAAAAGTGAAATTCATCTACGCGCAAACGTTCAAAACCGCTTTTTGGAGGATCTTTCATGTTTAATGTCATGTTGACGGGAAGTAGAGTCTGAATGTCTGGGACTTACCAATCTCTTTAGCCTTTTCACATGCTGGGAACAGATTAGCTACATCCACCGCTTCATACACGTCTGGAATAAAACGCACAACTCCAGAGAAACTCTCTGATTTTATGTTAGCGTCTTGTGAACTATTTTCTGTTTTCATGGCATTTGCAATCCTTTCAGCCGAGTCCTTTGATTTAAGCATTACTTTCCATTCTTTCTAATATTTCTCTTTAGCTCAACAACATCATCACTTAACTTTCCACATGTTGACAGAGTAAAGTCCTTACGGGCATCTGGCGTTTCAAGGGACTTGTTGAGCTCATCAACATATACATCATATATTTTCATCATACAACGACCGAGTATGGTAACAGAGTGGAAGCCTGACTCAAAGTAACATTTGCTGGACACGAAATTGGAGTCTGTTTTATCTGTTCCGTGGCGCTATCTAGCTTTCTACACATCTGGTTTACTTTAGTTGTTATACATGCGCCAACTCGTGTGCGTGTAACTGAACCACAAGCAACTGAACCACCGTGCAACTGAACCCCCGTGTAACCGAACCCCTGTGCAACTGAACTCTCGTGTAATTGAACCACCGGGCAACACCCCATTTAACTAAACCATCATGTAACTAAACCCCCGCGCAACTCAACACCATTTAACTGAACCCCGATGTAATTAAACCCCCATGTAACTGAACCACCGTGCAACTGAACCACCGTGCAATTGAACGGCCGTGCAACTGAACCACCGTGTAACTGAACCATCGTGCAACTGAACCACCGTGCAACTGAACCATCGTACAACTGAACCACTGAAGTCAGATTTTCAGTTCTTTAAAAAAATTGGGCAATATCATTGGGTAAAACTCAAGTTAGAATTTTTACATGTTCAACCTTGTTGAAATGGTTTGTTTCTTAAAGTCATGATATAAACGCCTGTCAAGAGTATTCATGAAAAAGCTTTGTTTTATTTTTGCAAAAAAAAAGAAGATCCGATATCATAAACCATTAAAGCTGATTTATTTCTCTTTTATTCAGATGAATCAGACCTTTCTCGACGCTAAGTAATAAACAAATGTGTTGAAAAAATTTGATCTTTGTGAATCTAGATAACGAATTTTGATCAGATGTCTTTGAGGAGATTGCAGCTAAAAAGGACATGGGAGGTTGCACTAATGGGACTGGTTGCTCACCAGCCTTTTTTTTTCAACATTCCTTCAACTTGCCCTGAAATTTTTAACTTCATACCCTCAGTTTTATACCCTTAGCTGCTCTCGACACAATGCAGATACAGCGTCTTTTAAAACTGGATGCACATAGTACCTCTTGATTTAGTTGAAGACGCTCCTAAATATTTTCCAAACAATGTGACGCTGATGCCATCAGCCATTGTAAATGTTCCTGGTATTTCCTTTTCACAACCAATAAAGGAAAAATGTTTTTGATTGTGTTTAGCATTCTTCTTGACATTTCCCTAAGGTTTGACCATAATGCTGCATGCTTTTTCTTTATTTATAGGATCAAACATGCCATCTTTTGTTGATAAAAAAAACTTATATGTTAACAATAGGCAACTTGTATAATTTACAGCCCTTGCACCAGAGGCTGAGGGTTGTGAACCATAGTTATTCAACTATGCCATAGTTATTCAATCTTTGAACTCTTTTAAATAAAATGACCGTCTCAAAATTTAGATCGGATGTATTTTGGGGAAAAATAGGGTGGGGTGGAAACCCTCCGATAATTTGTAACTGAAAAAGTGCACTGGAAATTTTGATTTCCAATTGAATGAGCCCCCCCCCCCCAGAGTTCATACAAAACAAATTCTGTGAAAACCTTATGTGTTAGCAATGAGCAACTAGCTTAACTTACAGCCCTTGCCCTAGATGCTACTGGTGGGGTTGTTAACCCCAAAGGCATGGTTACTTGACCTTTAGACTATTTTGAACAAACTGTTTATTTTTATTTTAATCTGATGTATTTTTTTTGGGGGGGGGGGTGTCGGTTAAGAGGGAGAGGCTGATTGTCCTCTGATTACCCTTGATTCTTCAAAATTGAACTTGAACTTTCAATTTCCAATCGAATGAGCCTCCTTCCAAGTTCTTACGACCATCCCTTCTATAAAAACCTTAAATTTTAACTATTGGTAAGTTGCAATAACATACAGATTGCTGATACAGGTGTACCAGTAATTTTTTTTGGAACGGCTTTGCGAAAGAACGGCTATCTGCTACTACTGCTATTAATACTGCTGCTACCACTGTTGCTACTACTACTAATTCAACACTATTATTACTACTACTGCTCCTACTACGACCTCGACTACTATTAAACTAGCACTATTAAGGCTACGCATATCAAGTTGAAATTTTGACAGAATGGAGTATTTGAGGGGGAACTTGAACTAAATCAAAAGACACTATGTGCATGCAGATTTTCAAAATGGTGTAACTCAAAAAGGGATTGGTGTATTAAGTTGGCACTTTCAGAGAGTGCTTAAAGGGAAAGTAAATTCACCAAAAGGAAATATGTTCACGCTCAGGCCTGGATTTACAACTAGGTCCCTAGGCCCGGACCTAGGGGCGCATAATACCAGGGGGAGCAATAAATTATTACTGAGTAATTTTTTCCTGACAAAAACCGGACTGATGTGATTTATCGCCGCCAGGTGCACTCTGCCGCCACGCTGCCAATTCACAGAAAAGTGACTTTAAAACAACACAGGAATTCCATGGTCACTTATAAACTGTCAGATGTCTCCCAAGAATGGTAGCTGAGAGTTCGTTATTGCCCCTCTCTTTCATCACTTTTCACTCATCAGTTGTCTTCTGTTAATTGCTTCCATTAGCCCCAAATTTTTGGGAATAACCCTGAAAATCGTGTAAAAATGGAGCGGCAAACATGCTTGGTTCTTAAGCGTAAGAGCTATAAATTCGGCCCTGCGCACGCTACTGCTATTACTATTTTAATTACATTTACTACTACTACTACTACAACAGCTACTACTACTACTAGTTCGACTGCTACTTGTATTGCAACCATTTGTAAGCTAAAAGTATTAAGATGAAAATTAAGGAACTACCTGAACATACAGGTTGGAGGAAGAAAAGACGAATTAAAATTGAAATAAACCAAATAGGGCTTATATTCAAAATTGCTATTTTCCAAGTAGGGATAGCTCTGTGCCACGGTTTGTTGATTAAATCACAAGGGGCTCTGCCCTTGGGGTCCCTGACGCCTGTACACTCGTTTTGTTGTGCATTTTGGCCTTTGGCTTGCTTTGACTGTTATTGTGCTTTGTGCGAATTTTCCCAAATTCCTGCGTACTGCAAATATAAGTGCTCAGAGTGCATTGCAACCCATTTTTACCCTGCTTTTTAACTTATTACTGTGCGTGCTTTTGATTTATACTGCTTGCTTATTTATTATTGACTGCGGGTGCCCCCCTCTGCTTGTAGCCTATTTGTTTTATTTATTTGACATTTTACTTCTTTTGTGATTTTATATTGTTGTTTTACCTGATTGTTTTTAACCCATTGGTTGTTTTTTTTGGGATAACTAACAGGACAATTAGTCGTCCTGTCACCCCTGACCCAAATAATTTTAGTGTTAGGATTTTGGCTTTGGGTGTTGAAGGTCCAAATGAAATCATTAGGTTGCTGACTTTAGGTAGTAGAACAGTCATTGCAAAAAAACTTTTTGAACATCTTCATAATCATGAGTGCAGGGGCCATTATGGTTCAATGTTAGAAAGACTTGGACCAGATAGCTCCATTATAATAATAGCTGCAAACCAATCAGTAGCTACTGCTATACTTTCAATTTTAGATATAGCAGTAAATGGTTGTAAAGTAAAGTTTGTGCTTGGTCCTAGTTCCAACCCTGCTTTGATAAGAAATATAAAAAGGAATTGTATTTATCCCATCTGAGGAGGTCACTCATCTGGATGACCTTGTCAAGGAGGTCCAAGTTGACAATAGAATAAAACAAGTGACATTAGCCTTTAAAAACCCAAACCGATCAGTTATCCCCCTGGTTTGCACCTTCAATCAGGATGTTCAGTTCCCTCTGAAAGTCTCTGTTTGGGGCGCAAGGTATAGAGTTAAGCAGTTTATCCCCTGGGCAATACAGTGTTTCAATTGCCAAGGTTTTGGCCACATGGCTTCAAATTGCCGCAGAGGCAGAAGATGCCTACTATGTAGTAGGCAACACACTCATAATGAATGTCCCAAATTAAAAAAAATTAAACAAGATCAGTTACTCAAGTGCCCTAACTAAAGTGGTAACCATGCTGCTAATGCTAGAGAATGCCCAGTATTCATGGAGAAGAAAGCAATTGTAACCTATTCCTTTACCAATAATGTCCCCATGAGGACTGCAGCTAAGGTCCTGAAGAAGGGACTTCCAAAACAAACAAAACATGTCCCTATGGTCCATAAAGATGGCTTCCCTCCTTTGACACCTAACCACCTTCCAGTTGAGGATCTGAGTAAGAAACATATCACCATGTTTGAAGGTGTTACAAAGCAGATCTCTTATCTGGCTGAGACAATAACATCACTTTGCAGACTAGTATCTCAGATGATGCCAGCTAATCTTCAAAATGCAGTCCTTAGCCTGTCCAACATTGCTGAAAACGTAAACAGAGTTGAATCAATCCCTACAACCAGTAACAACCCTTCCCAAACCAGCAGCCCAAGGCCTCCGGAAAGAAAATGCAAAGGAAAGGAGGCTACACCGAGTCCAGAAGGTAGTAGTAATAAGCTGCAGAGACGCAGGTTAGCTCCCTCACACACAAATGACTAGCTCCCTTTCAGTGTTCCAACTAAATATCCGGGGATTAAACCAAGCCAAAAGAAAATAACTCCAAAATATTTTAGTCAGGCATGCTCCTGATATTTTCCTACTTCAAGAAACTTTCTTAAAACAGGAGAATATTGTCCATGATTTCAAGTGGTACAATATTGCCTGTTGGGACAGAGTCCACAAAACAGGTGGTGTCCTACTGTCACTTGTAAAAAATGACCTAGCTTTTAGAATACATGACCCCAGTCCACAAGGGGAAATGGAGGTAGGTATAATTGACATAAAACTACTGGGAAGCAACAAGTGGATTAGTATTGCTAACTGTTATGCTCCAAAGACAAATAAATTCTCCCTGAAACAATTCAAACTGATTGTGAATGAATGTGGCCCTGTGAAAAAAATTAGTGGTGACTTTAACCTACACCACAGAAGGTGGGATACTGTATCACCAGAAGATCCAATTGCAGCCCCTCTAACCGATTACATCCTGGAACCCATAAATAAGTTGTCCCTTGTCACCCCCAAAGACCTAAATACACGGCTGAACCCTCAGACAGGCAAGTACTCAACCATTGACCTAACTTTCACATCATCAGATATTATAAATAGTGTAGAAATTCAGAAACCCTGTGACTTTGATTCTGACCACGAGGTTCTATCATTAACACTAGAGATCAACCCAGTTAGGTCAAGATTGCAACCAGTGAAACTCTGGAAATTCCAAGACAAACTCTGGAACTCCTGGAAACACAACTTAAACCAAAAGGCTTCAGAAATTAAGACGAGTGACCAGTCAGTGGAATCATTATCTAATAAGATTACTTCAGCTATAATAGCTTCCTCAGAGATAATATTTGGTTACAAAGAACCTCAAACCGAAAGAAGAAATTCCACTCCTGGATGGAACAATAAATGCCAGAAAGCCTACCTAGAGAAGAAAAAAGCAAAAAATAACTTCTCTAGATACCCCTCAATTGAGAATAAAATAGTTTTCAAGCAAAAGACAGCAGAATTCAAAAAGACACTGAAGACTGAGACACAAGATGGATGGAGAAGGCTCATTGAAGACAAATTTGGCCACAACACCCCCGTTTGAGAGCTATGGAGAAATTTTCAGGTTTTTTCAGGTAAAAAGAAGAAGAACATTTATCCCTGCAGAGATACAGATGGGAAGGACTACAGAATTTTCAAGCAATCAGAAACTTAATCTCTTTTTAAAAAAGTTTCTGCAAGTAGATAAACCATTACAGTTCAAACACCATCAACTCAGTCTAAAAAATAGTACTTTTCCCTTTTCCCATTGCAGCTTTCAGGAAGTTAAAGACACTATTTCAAAGCTCCAGCCTGTTGTAAGTAGCCCTGATGGAATTCATAATTTGAAGCTGAAAAATTTGCTAGATACATTTGTTGAGGTACTGACAGAGTTATTTAATAGATCTGTCATAGAGTCATCAATATGATCTGAATGGAATAAGGCAACAGTGATCCCACTTCTCAAGGCAGGAAAAGACCCTAGGCTGGTTGATTCATACTGCCCCATATCACTCACCTCTTGTGTTGCAAAACTAATTGAGAGGGTAATAAAACAAAGAATTTTAACCCCATTATCAGACCACATCCAAATTGAACAGCTCGGATTTCTCCCTGGAAGGAGCACCACAGATGCCTTAGTTAGACTAGAGCATCTGATCAAACAAAACTTCAAAAAAGGAAAAGCAGTACATGTGATATTTTTAGACATGGAATCAGTATTTGATAGAGTAGATGTGAAACAACTAATCAGAAAGCTATCTGTAATGGGCTTACCAGACCTACTGGTAAATTGGATCCACCAATTTTTGATGGGCAGGGAGGTCCAGACCTCCCTGGGGGGCTCCCTCTCAGAATTTAAGAGGAAAGCCTTTGACATTTGACTCCCTCAAGGGGCTGTTCTAAGTCCACTTCTCTTCTCAGTTTATTGTCATGATATAAGCCTGGAAAATGTTCTTGGAGCAGAGCTCTTTCTGTATGCCGATGATATTGCTGTTGCAGTTGTGGAGAGAGACACTTTGTGCTTACAGTCAGCCTGTCAAAAAGCTGTAGATATGCTATCAATTTTGGCAGAAAGTAATAATATGGTTTCTCCCAACAATAAATCAGTCATTGCGTTTTTACAAAAAATGCACAATCTGGCTGCTTTCAAACCACTGGTGAAACTGAATGGTCAAGGTATTGTGGTTGCAGAATATGCACGCTTTCTGGGAGTTGTATTTGACCGAAAAATGACATCGAAACCCCATCTGGATGAGCTGATTGACAGTCTCAAACAAAGACAAAACTTCATTAATGCTCTCTGCCTTGGAAGAAGAGGAGCCCCCACAGCCTTTGCTACAACTATTGTCAAGCCAGTGGTGATATCCAAGATAGACTATGGATCATTTATATATGGATCCGCCAAGAAATTTCTCCTAAAGAAACTTGACACTACCCTCCATGCAATCTTACGAAGAGCCCTTGGTTGCCTAAAATCAACTCCTATTACAGCTATGTAATCTGAAGTGGGGATCCAGTCTCTTCACTCCAGAAAATATCTCCTTGCAAGATATTTTGGAAAGAAGACAAGACTTAGGAACCACATTATCTACAAAGGAATCATTAGCCACCACAACCCTGATGTCCGCTACAAACCAACAGAGATGTCCTCTTTTCAGAGATTCCTTTGCCTTCTTGGCATGGAAGAGTTCATAGAGAATGGCTGGCTGACTGTTAATTTGGATGATGATTCTCCTAGCGCCTCCAAAGGAATTGGGGAACTGATTATTCCTAAGATCAGTATTTGACAAAAGGAGGTGTTTCCCCAAACCCTTATGAAAATCATATTCCTGGGAAAGATGGCAGGATACCAGGACTACGTCCAGGTTTACACAGATGGCTCTAAGACAGAATCAAATTGCAGCTGTGCAGTAGTTATACCCTCCCAGGGCCTGTTTTTTTCCTACCGTTTACCCCCCTACCTGACAATTTTCTCTGCAGAACTTATGGCACTTAAGTTTTCTCTTCAAGCCATAGCAAGCCAAACAGAGACCAAAAATCGGAAGTATATTGTCTGCACTGATTCACTGTCAGCTCTGGACTACCTTTCTCACCAGCAACACCAAGCAAGAAATGTTGCCATGGAGATTGAAAATCTGACTACACAACTTGCAAGAAAAGGTATATCAGTCCTATTTATATGGGTCCCAGCACACTGTGGTATAAAGGGAAATGAATTAGCAGACTAGGCTGCAAAGAAGCCTCCCATCTGGGTCTGATCACTCAAACCCCTATTACTGGTCTTGAATTCCTGTCTTCAATCAGTTCAAAAATTTTGGAGGAAGAAGAGGCTTGGCTCCGTTCTTTCCATACCCAGCTCCTGGATCTTTATAATTACAAGCAGCCATCAAAAGAAATGTACCTCTCATATCTCATCCTTTCAACTTGTCTCTTTCGTCTTAGATGTCTCTATGCAAGGACTAAATCAACACTCTTCCATTGGAAAATGCCCCCTTCCCCCAACTGCAACACATGTGGAGTGTACGAAAATATAAGTCACATCATCTTCGACTGTAGAACATATGAAAAGGAGAGGAAAATACTTAAAAAATTGCTGCGAGAGGTTATATAAGGCATTCACAATGCGTTCTCTTATGGGATATCACATGTCTCCTCTTTGGGCTAGACAACTAAGCACAAACCTTTTAGGTATATTTGTTAATACTACTGGTTTGGTTCATTCCCTTTAAGATTTTTTTTTTTTTTTTTTTTTTTTTTTTTTTTTTTAACACCCTTATATTAGCTCATTTTAGAGTCATCACACTTAGTATATTTCTTCCTTTTTATATATGTTTTACCAGCTTTTTCTTTTTTTTTTTTTTTTTTTGTTTTTTTTTTTTAGTTGGCGTACGTGACAGGAATGATATATGTTGGCATTATTTATTTAATTGTGTTGCAATTGTATTTTAATTGTTTTATGACAAAGCAGTGCTGAATTGCTCTGATTCTTGTTTTTCAATGCAGGC